>NC_060957.1:13729366-13779366 GCF_910589235.1 Vespa crabro
CGTGCCCAATCATCTACATTCCCCCTTTCCTCCATTCCCTTTCGTACCCAAGCCTCTCCCCTTACTCTTAATAAACAAATAATCGATATTATTTGCTATAAAGAAATTTATTTTTTTTTTTTTTTTACGAGGTAAGCGAGAAAGAGAAGTCCGCAAAAGAAAAGAGAAGAAAAGAAAAGAAAAAAAGAAAGAAAGAAAGAAAAAGAGAGCGATTGGTCGATTTAGAAGGTAAGAAAATTCTTCGAAAGGTTTCGACGGGAGATTTATCGATCCCCATGGTCATAAGTTTGACAAAAACCATATATAGCATATACGAGAGAATGCGTCCAGGGATATGGGTGGCGATAACGTCCCTATCCCTTCGACCACCCGTTATTCCCCTACTCTTTTACAATTCACTCTCTTCGTCTCTACTAAACCTTCTCGTTCTAGCTTCCTTCTTCCCAAACCTCCTTTCCTCCATTACCACCACCTCCGTTACAGCCACCTTCTCCTCCACCTCCTTCTCCTACTCCCACATCGGCGCCGTCGTCATCGTCGTCGTCGTCGTTCTTCCTAGCCCCAAGCGCAATTTAACTTGCAAATTTATCCTCTCTCGCAGCTTTCGCCAAGGGCTTTAACAAGTACTATCCGGGGATGCAATTTTTAACACATGTTCCGTTCGTTCGTTCGTTCGTTCGTTCGTGTTCACGCTGAGGTCCAGGAGGAAAAAAAACTCGATCATCTTTCTCTGTCTTTCTTTATTTTCTTCTTCTTCTTCTTCTTTTTGTTTCGTTCCTCTTCTTCTTCTTCTTTTATCCCGCAACAGATTTCCTTTTTTTTTTTCTTTCTTCTATTCCTTTTTTTTTTCTTTTCTTTTTTGTAAATTTTCCTCTCCAAGAGTTCGCAATGTAAAAGTTTCGATCTAACGGGATACAGAGAGAATCTCCTTCCTTTTTCAATTCTACACCTGTACCTTCCATCTCTCTATCTATCTATCTATCTATCGATCTATCTATCCATCTCACTCACTCTATATTTTTCTTTCTATTTATCTTTTACATCCTTCAATCGACACAATTTACACGTTCGACGACCATACACGCTACCGATTACTGGTTATTGGCCACTATAAAACTTAGATGATACAACGTTATACGTTTATACCTATCAACGTTTGACTGTCATCATGTTTTTCTACGTTAACATTGCTCAAAAATTATCGAGTTACAAATATATCCCCGACTCATTCCTCCCGTTTTTCCTTTTCCTTTTCTTTTCTATTTCATAAAATGTATTTTGATTATTTTCAAATTCATCTCTCATACGTGTTATCTCCGCGAGTATGAAATGTTTCTTTTTTTTTTTTTTCCTTTTCGTTCAATGTCACACGTTTATCATTTATTAAAATCAAAATCGTCCCTTTTCGTTAAATTAAAAAGAAATACGAAGAAAGATAAAAAAAAGAAATTTCTTCCGGGGAAGTTTTTTTTTTTTTTTTTTTTTTTTTTTTTTTTTTTTTTTTTTTAGAAAGGATCGAGATCAAAAATTTGCAGATAATTTCGACATATAAAATCAATATTGCGCCCTCCTTCAAGACTATTTTTAAGACAAATATCTTCTTCTCTTGCTTTATAACATTTTTCTATTTACAGATCATAAAAAATTTCTAGGCTCATAATTGAATGAAGAAATGATATGAAAGAAGGAAGAAAAAAGAACTAAAAAAATTAGCCTACAAAAGAGGTCTCGAGAAAAGTAATCAATTTTTTACAATCACCTGAAAAAATTCAAAAAGGTGAGAAAGGAAGAGAAAAAGAGAGCGCGCGCGTGAGAATGAGAGAGAAAGGGGAGAGGGGAAGGGAAATCTCTCTTATCCTTTAGATGACGTGAAAAGATGACGAGAACTTTTTTTTGGTTGACAAGAAGAAAAGAACAGAAATTTTATACGTAAAAATGGGGAGCCAGAGTAACATGGAACCTCCTCCTCCTCCTCCTCTCCTCCTTGAGGAGCTTAACATCAAAATCCTCGCGCGTTCTTGACGAAGTATTATATTTCACTAAAACTCGGATTAACTCGGATACATAATATGTACATCCGAGCCGGATACGTTTTTCCCTTATTCTTAACCCCCTCTTCTACATTCAACCCCAACCCTAAGCCTTCCTCCTTTTTCTTCTTCTTATTCTACCGAATTCACTCGACGAGAGAATAATATACGAGGTAACTCCACCGCGTTGCAATCGTCCTTTTATTTATTTTTCTTCTTTCGTTTCTTTTATTTTCTTCTTTTCCTTCTAATATAATCGAAGAAGTACAATAACTGAGTTGAAAAAGAAAATGGTAAAAAAGAAAGAAATTGAACGAGCAAATAAATAAATTCTGACGTCATCGACAGCTCGAAATGATTTTCTACGTGAGAGAAACCCAATCGCAATTACAAAGTTTGCCATTAATGTCGTTGACGTCGATGAAAGTGCAATTGCAATTACCACGGTGCGCACGTTTGTGTTCTTGAACCGGTAGCACCAATGCAACGATTATATAGTAGTTCTCGATTGAAACGCGAAATTGACGTTGCAGACTTGTTCTCTCTCTCTCTCTCTCTCTCTCTCTCTCTCTCTCTCTCTCTCTCTCTCTCTCTCTCTGTCTCTCTCCCTCTCTATCTGAACGGAGATGGGAGCAACGAACGATCGCATAATTCTCCACGCAATTACGATCGATCGAACGATCGATCGATCGATCTTTTCTTCTCTTCCGAGTACGAGTATCGGCCAGGTAAAACAATCTTTTGTATTATATTTACCGTAGAGTCGTCCGTCGCTCTAGAGAAAATATATAAATTAATTTTCGATTCATTTCTATGTATAGATATAATCAAATAACAAATAAAATAATTGATAAATGAAAATTTATTTGTAGAGAATAAATTTTATCTTCGAGCTATTTCGATAATGATCATCTCGTAACGATCCTCCTCCATGGTCGACGTAAAAAAATATAAAAATTCATTATAATTGTAATCAAGCTGAAATTAATTCGCAAATGTAAAACTCGATATCTCGATCCGATTTGCAATTCGATCTCTACGCTCTTTCGACTATGATATTTCGTAATCGAGCTTTTGCTTTCTCTTCTCGTCCACGTAGAAAAAAAAAAAGAATATATATACATATATATATGGAAAAAAAAAAAATGGAAAAATGAAAAAGAATAATAATAATAATAATAATCGCAATCGAGTAGAAATTAATTTGAAAATGAAAATGAAAATGAAAATGAAAATGAAAATGAAAAAAAAGAAAAGAAAAAAAAATTCGATATCTCGATTCGGCTAGCAAATTGGATATCTCTGCTCTTTCAATTTTAATATTTCGTAACAATCACGAGCTCGGCCCTCTTCGTCGATGGAGCAAAATAAAATAAAAATGAAGAGAAAAGAAAAAAGAAAAAGAAAACGTAACTAATAATTGCGAACGAGTAGAAATTAATTTGCAGATCGAAAAATTCGATATCTTGAACAACGAGGATTGCAATTCTACCTATATTCTCTTTCCATTCCGATTAAATAATATTTCGTAATGGCAAAACTACAATTATCCCCGTATAATTTTTCATCCTGTACCGTACAAAAATATATAATAATTCATTAGAATTGTAATCGTAGATCGAAATTAATTCGCAATTGATAAGTTCGATATAATTCGACGTGGTTAGTAAAATTCGATATATCTGTCCTTTCGATGATGATATTTCGTCGTCTTGATAGGTTTGTTGGCGACACTTGACACTCGACAAAGAGAGAGAGAGAGAGAGAGAGAGAGGGAGAGAGAGAGATAGGACTATTCGAAAACTAAACCGCAAAATTGACGCTCGAGCGAGCTTTCGAAACGATCCACCAACAAGCATCACCTTCATTATCGTTATCCAGGGGTTCAGTATCTGTAAACCAGCTGGACCGCTCCCGAGGGAAGTGTTGTCGCGTTAACGTAAACAGAATAATCCCTTTGTCATCCGACGATCGTGATGCGCGTTCATCCCTCTCGAGCATTCGCGTGAAACCGGCCGTCACTGACACTTGTCACGGGGAAAACAAAAGTCCCATTTAACTGCGTGATTCACGAACCTTTTGAAATTGTTGGCCCGGCCATACAAATCGAAATCATTTACATCATTTTTCATTTATATTTTATATCGCCGAGTATCGTATCGCCGATTTTATTCAATTATTACCTCAAATTTATTTTTTATTACCATATGTATATATATATATATATGTGTGTGTGCGTGCGTGTGTGTGTGTGCGCGCGTGCGTGCGTGCGTGTGTGTGTGTGTGTACATAATGAAATATGAACTTTGTCTCTCCTGTTATGGATAACTCGAAAAAAAGCGCTCGATATGCGGTATTAAATAATAGTAATAAATAAAGAAAAAAATAAAATGAAATGAAATGAAATAAAATATAAGATAAGAGAAAAATTATTTTTAAAAAATTGATACGCAAAGAATACACTATAATGATATGTCATTATATTATAGTATAATACGTTGTATAATTATTATTTATTACAATATATATTAATTTAGTAAATTTTCGAAAAAGAGAATTGAGAAAGTAATAGTTTTAAATAGTTATAGAATAATGTATCAGGGGATTTTCTCCTGTGGTCGCTTCGATCACTAGCTTAATCAGGAAAGTTTGAAGTTAAGCTATAAAGTTGACATTTGTTCGTTCGAGACAAGAAACTTTTCGCATTCTTTCGTGCTCTTAACGTGCCTTTTAACTGTTCTAATTTTAAGTTTAACGCATTCAAACAATGCGACCAACGAATTATCCTAAAGAATTTCGAATTTAACTGTTCAGGATATTTCGTCAGATTATACGACTCGTTTGAATCGACTAGTTTCACAATGGACGAATGAATTGCTCGATGATCTCTTGACGTAACTTTGCGAACGTAATAAATCGACAGTAAGCAAGATAGATATACAGACAGACAGAGAGAGAAAAAGAGAAAAAAAAGAGAGAGAGAGACAGAGTTAATCGTATGTTTGTGCATACATAGATATGTTACTCGTCGATGACGATTAATCATCATAGAAACGACGATGACAAGCCTCGATAAAATCTCGCGTCGCCGTCTTCAACACTCTTCAATATTCCCAAGTTAAGCTCCTAGTAACAGCTGCCCAATGTACGATTTAGCCTCGTACACGACGATTGTTTCCCTTCGAAATCTTTCCCGACGAACGTTTTAACATAGTGCTCGATTAAATCGATCGAACGATTTTCGACATAGACGGAGACAGATAACGAATAGACAGAAGGAGAGAGTATGTCGATCAAGAAAAAAGAAATTAAGTAAAAAAAAAAAAAAAAAAAAAATAGAAAGAAAAAAAAAGAAAAAAGATATAGAAAGCTAAAACTCGTGTTAAGAGGAACAGCAAAGAGTAAACCGTATTTTCTCGGAATGAACGTATCGAAGAGAAGAGTTTAATGTGTGGACAAGGGTATAAAAAAAAAAGAAAAAAAGAAAAGAGAGAGAGAGAGAGAGAGAGAGAGAGAGAGAGAAGATTAAGAGATTAGAGCAAATGGTCGAGATATTTGAAGAAGTAGAAGAAGAAAAAAAAAAAAAGAAAAAAGGGATTCTTTGGATCTATTCGTCGTTCCATTTAACGGTACGTAAATAATTACGATGAACGAGATTGGATTAAAAGATTGGTCGAAGGAAGGGATCGACGAGAAGGGCGCGGGGCGTGGGGTTGGTTGGTTCGGTGGGCGAATGAGGGGGGAAGGGAGACGAAGAGGGGTTAGAGAGGGGAGAGTTAGTGGCAAGGAAGAGGTGGCTTCGCGGTTCCACGCGTCCGCTCTTTTCTCACGGAATGACTTTTACCGGGAAAGGAATGTACCGGACAGCGTGCCAGAGAGAATAAAATCATTGCGAGGGGTCGCGGTCGAGTTCAACGACACGATCTCTTTCTCTCTTTCTCTCTCTCTCTCTCTCTCTCTCTCTCTCCCTCTCTCTCTCTCGGTGTCTTTCAATACCTCTCTTTCTCTCTTTGGTCGTCGAGCTGAAAGAGAATGGATCGAAAGGATCGACGGAGATCTCCTCTGTAGCTGTTTTCTACCAAAGCGTACCGTATGTATGCAATGTACGTATGTAAGTAAGTAAGTACTTAATTATCTAGTTGCAATTACGACTTTTGCCCTAGGTATGTTGTATTCTCTTTTTCTCTTCTTTTCTCTTTATTTATCCGCTTTTATTTATCTCTTTATATATCTATCTATCTATCTATCTATCTATTGATTGGCATAATGATTTCGCGCAATGACATATTGTTCTCTCGATGGTCCGATCCCAATATTTATGACCCTCGATAACGATAAAACGATTCCCGATCGCGATAAAATGCTCCTGCGATTATGCAAATATTCAAAATCAGTCACATACATACACATAATGTAATACATAGCAGTCTTCTTCTTTTTCTCTTTTTCAAAGCACATAAAATAGAAGGGAAGAGAGATAGAGAGAGAGAGAAGAGATTGAAAAAGGACCATCGGAGGAAATTGGTCCGCATCGATTTTTCGAGATACGAATATACGTCTTTGAATGAAAAGAGGTGAGAAGAATTGACATCTCGCGTGACTGTCGATACCATCATTCTCTCTCTTTTTATTATTTTATTTCGAATGCCATCATCTTCCTGGCTAAAAGAGAAAGAGAGAGAGAGAGGCAGAGAAAGAGAAACAGAAAGAGAGACAGAAAGAGAGCGATAGAGAGAAAGAGAAAGAGAGAGAGAGAAAGAGAAAAGAGAGGGAAAGAGAAAAGGTCAGGATATTTATGAGCGTCCTTCGAGCTCAGAGGCGCAGCCGGAAAGAATTTTCAGTCGGGCGCAACCCTAGTATAAGAACCCGCGAGTGCCTCGCGCGATACTATTTTTGGCCATCTGGTGCAAGGTTGGATGGCCGCGCGAAACGACACTTTGTCTGTTGTGCCACAAAAAGTTTCATGGAATAAGCCGAAATCGTACGAAAAATCAAAACCTCTTTCCAATGGTAGATATATAATACACGTGTTACTACAGCTGTCGAAAATACCAAATTCGACTTTCAAATTAAATTATTACATACGTCTACGTACATATATACGTACGTACGTACGTAAGTAGCTACTTAAATACATACATGTATGTATATTTCTTTTCTTATCCCATATAAAAATATATATACACACACACACACACACAGAGATATATATTTAGTAACCATTCGAATGACTAAAGATCGTATATAATTTTAAAACATGAGTAAAGTTATTTCTTTCCATATACCCTAGAGTGCTAAATTATTCGAAAATGTTTTCGATAAAATATACAAGAAATAATCGTAAAACGAATATTTAATCCTCGGTAAACTATCAAAGCTAACCACTTTCTTTCTCTATCTCTCTCTTTTTCCCCCTCTTCTTTTTTTTCTTCCTCCTCCCTTTTACGCGGAAGCGAACGAGAACTACACGGAGGTCACGTGCCATTAGCCGATAGGATGGTAACATTTGCTTAACACGATAGTGCCATTTCGCTTAGCTATATCCTTAAGGTATTGTCAAGAGACGATACATACTGCACAAGCCGTGTGGAAACGAGCGTGTCTTCGCACGTTTGGTTACATCTAATCGGTTCTCAGCTTCTAACGCGAATGCTCTACAACTCAACCTCCCCATCACCATTTTCTCTCTCTCGATCTTCCTTACTCCTTATAGCAAGAACATCGGAGTCTTCTGCTACCGTATTCGCGAGACAGTAACTAATTTCTCTTGCTAATGAACATCTTATAGAGGAGTAATCTTTTCTCTCTCTCTCTCTCTCTCTCTCCCTATGTAGGTAGGTACATACTTAATTACGTTCTCCATGTTCAATCGTCTCTCTCAACTTCTAATGTATATAAGTCGGGGCGACAAAGTATAACGAAAATGTGTGTATCTATGTATGTGTGTATCTATGTATGTATGTATGTGTGTGTGTATGCGTTTGTGTGTGACAACGAAAGACTCATTATCAGTCTTCGACAAGACCGAAATCGAGATCTAGATCGAGATCGAAAGATAGAGCAAGAGAAAGAGAGAGAGAGAGAGAGAGAGAGAGAGAGAGAGAGAGAGAGAGAGAAATTAGAAAAGTTTAGGGGAAGTTTACTTGACTCCATCTCACCTCACCCTCTTTAATTTCCCCACCTCTTCTCCATCCTTCTATAAATTCACGTCACGCTTCAGTTTCGCTCGTATCTGTTTTCAAACGACGAACGCGTTTTGAAAGCTATAATTGCTTCCTAGAATATACCAATAAACATCGTTTATTCTATGAACAACGGAATAAATTCTAGTGGAATTTCCATAAATATCTCAATCGTATAGAATATCACAAAAGGGCTTATGTAAAACGATTCCCAGTACCTTACATAGGTCAGTTTCACGAAATAGGTCATTTCATTCTTAAAGTACTACGATTCTCTGACATCTCTATCTCTCTCTTTCTCTCTTTGATTCTCAAAAGAGCTTCAGAAAGGCTAAGAGAATGTTTGTAGCATCAAACAAGAGGTGGTAGCTTCTTCTTCTGCTTCTTCTTCTTCTTCTTCTTCTTCTTTCACTTCTTTTTTTTAAGCTTCTTCCAGCACAATCCGCCCTCCTCTAACATCTAACACCACCCCCAACCACCCGCCGTTCTTTCTTCATCTTTCTCTTATCCCCTACTTTTCTATCTCCTTTTCTCCTTGTTATATCTATCTTCTCTATCTTTCTCTCACTGCTCTCTTTTCATCTGAATAAGAAAGATAGAGATGGATGGATAGATAGATAGATAGATAGATAAAAAAAGAGAGAGAGAGAGAGAGAGAGAGAAGATGACAGGTACGTAGACTCAAGAGCAGGCGATCTTTGCATTCTCCGACGAGTATACGATGAGAAGGTTCAAGAAGACAGGAAGAGCACTGCCGCTGTCACGTTGAAGGTGCAGAAAGGGCAAAGGGAGAGAGAAAGAGAGAGAGAGAGAGAGAGAGAGCGCGAGAGAAGGAAGGGACATCAGAAGAGAAATGGATAGTGCTCCTACACGTAACTACGTGATACCTAACCTACGTCTCTACGTGTCTCCATGCCGTGTCCATGCGTGTGTGCGCGCATGCGGACTCTAATTTTTGCCTATCACGAGCCCGCGTTCCACGAGCGTCACGCCGTCAACTTGGAGGATGGCTTCAGCCATGCCGCCCGCCAGAGATATATGGCCGCGGGCAGAACCGGCAATGAGAACGTTGTCAGCGAGTTCATTAACGCGTCGCTCGCTAAATTCTCTCGCCTTGAGATCCAGCAGTGCGCGCGCGAGTTCCTCTCCTACCTACCCTACCTACCTAGCCGTCCATTTGCATATGAGTACCACAACCATTGGAATCGATCGAGAACTACGATTCTATCTATTCTTGTTAAGGTCATTCTAAATATAAACACATTTAAGATACAACAAGAAAGACGTAGAGGAAAAAAAGAAAGAAGAAAAAAACATATTATACGTGTATATACACACGTTTGTTTTTAAAAGATATCGTACGTAAACCTTGATACAGAGATGAAAGATATCGTAAGGGGCCAGAGAGAGGAGAGAGAGAGAGAGAGAGAGAGAGAGAGAGAGAAAGAGAGAGTAGAAAGAGAGAAAAAGAAAAAGAAAATAAAGAATTGGATTTTTCCAACCGAAAACGAAATCTTGCGTGTACCTAAGGAAGACGTATAGTTACTTCCTTACCTACATACCTATATCGCGTATCCGTCTCTCTTAATGGCAAACCCAAAGGAGAACTACTCCAGACTATATTTATTCCTTTCGGCTGTTTCGTATCGAGAGAGAGAGAGAGAGAGAGAGAGAGAGAGAGAGAGAAAGAGACGGACAGAGAAATAGAGAGAAAGAGAGTCACAGCTGCAATGTCAATACGATATGGGAGAAGCAAAGGCAGTCTTCTAGAAATCCAATACCTCTCCATCTCTGAGAAAGAGGAAGAAGACGAAGAAGAAGAAGACGCCTTAAAGTAAAAGAGGTTAAAAGGAGAATCGAATGACCTCGTATAGACGAACGTTCTTTGAATTCTTTTTAAAAGTCGATCGGAAGTAGACGTAAAACGTCTCCCCTATCGGGAAGATCGAACGAATTAAAAAAATGAAAAAAAGAAAAAAAAAAAGAAAAGGAAAAATGATATTTCAATTTTGTATTTTTTCTTTTTTTGGAGGAGAGAGGGGCAGAGTATGGGCGTGCCCCTTTCTTCTTGTTTATGCTCTATTTCTAATTCGACGTCGTCTAAATCAAAAATAAATACTCACTTTCCTGGCAGTCCATTTGATGCAACGTATGGTGGCACCACACTTGGAATCGTCCACGAGAAGAAAGTGTTCGTTCTCCGAATCGGTTTCCATTTTCATTCGAGGAATCGGCAGGTTGTCGTCCGATGGGACAACGTCATTGTCGCTGTCGAACGCAGATTCGGAATACTCCGTGATCGTCGATAGCCTCTTCCTGCGATCCTCGGATCCGTCTGTCGGAAATTGTTCCATCTCGAGGCACTTCGAATTACAGGAGACACGAGCCAAAACGCTATTTACTTTAATATTCTCTTTGATCGCACTTTGTTCCTCTTCGCGAGAACGAAAACGATATTACGTTCGCGGCACACGAGAATTTCACCGAGGAATATATACATATATATATGTGTGTGTGTGTGTGTGTGTGTGTGTGTGTGTGTGGGTACAGAGAGAGAGAAAGCAAGATAGATACAGAGAAGAGAGCTTTTAAATCTAGTCGAGGTACATCCAAGGATTTAATCCTGTAATTGCATGCGTTAGCTTAATCTCGTAACCGTGGGCAACGGTGTAACTGTAGTACGGTACCGAGTAGAAGGTTACGGAGAAAGGTGGAAGAAGGGAACGCGACTGATTTACCGACCGAGCCTTTCGTTTGGACCACAGCGTGGAAAACGTTCTAGCAGCAGGATTATCTGCAGGAAGGACATCAAGCCGCCGCTCCTGGATACACGCGTTTGCACTTAGGCCTCTCCTATGTGTATCGTCACGATTCCTCGATCGATCTATCTACCTATCTATCCATCTATTTATCCATCTACCTATCTATCGATCGATCGGTCGATCGATCGATCGTTCGCTCGATCCGTTCGTTCGATCGATCGTTCGATCGTTCCCTCGATCTTTTCGATTACGGTCGAGCGACGTCGTCAACAAATTTTGTCTTCCCTCATAATTTCTTCGACTCATCCATTCGTTATCTCTATTCTCGATCTATATCCATATTTACGTTAATTAAAGATCATTCAATATGTTATAATAATTAAGTAATCGATGAGACGTAACTAAACGTCCTTACTTCTTTATTAATTCATCTTTCGTTACACAGGCGGTCGTCTCTTCGAACTTTCACGCTCGGTCCAATTTTAAGGCTATTAAGGTTTCCTCTCACGGTCCGTGGTGGTATCGTTAATTCAAATGTCGTTGAAACACGCCGAGAATAATTAATTACACCGTGATCGCAAGGATGTGAACGCGAGCCGATGTTACTCGTACTTAAATAAGTATCTTTTCCCCCCTCCCTGCCCCCCAACCACCACCCATTTAGTCTACGTACAATATTACATATAAAACGATTTGTTCTCTTGCTTTTCTTATGTATTTTGTTTTCTCTTACTTCTCTCTAGATTTTTCTTAATCTTTTATTATTATTATTATTATTATTATTATTTTTTTTTTTTTTTTGCTCTCTCTTTTTTTTCCTTTTTTTCACAAACAATACAACAACTTGCACGACGATGATTTACATAGGAGAAACCGTATCGAATTCCGCGCGTCTGTTTTCATCGTTCCGCATGGTCCCATCTACACTTTTGTTATCTTCCTCTCCGCTAATTATCGAGAACGAACGATAATTGGCGAGTTAATAAGCTCGATCGTTTCTTTGCCTTCGCACGACTGCACACAACCAATGGCAACGTTTCTCTTTTATTTTTACTCTCATCTCTCTCTCTCTCTCTCTCTCTCTCTCTCTCTCTCTCTCTCTCTCTCTCTCTCTCTCTCTCTCTCTCTCTTCGTTCCTTCTTCTTCTCTTCTTCGTTCTTTTGTTCTCTCTTCTTTTTTTTTTCTTCTTCGTAACAAACGTTTCGCAAAAAACGTAGCGGAACGATCGAGCAACGATTACGACGACGACGACGACGACGATGACGATGACGACGACAACAACAACGACTACGACTACAACGACGGAGCAGAGAAGTAAACGCCTACCACGGCGCGTAACTGCGAGAGTACTGCAACTGGAGTAGCAGCATCAGCCAAGAGGACCGTTCCTCCTCTTCGTCTTTCGTGTGTCTTTGCGATCCTTCTCTCTTCAAGCGTCTTCCTCCTCTCCCTCCTCTTCTTTCTCTTCCTCCTCTTCACATTTTTTCTTCCTCGCGCGAAAAAAAGAAAGATCCCTATTTTTCACCAAATTTTTCCGAACAACTTTTAAGTATAAAAAAAAAAGAAGAGAAAAAAAGAAAAACAAACAAAAAAAAAACAAAAAAAAAAACGAGAGAAAAGAACAAGAAAAAAAATGGAAAAAAGAAAAGAAGGAGAACAGTCAACGACACAGTGTCATCGTACTATACTATATATCTCTTTCTCTCTCTCTCTCTCTCTCTCTCTCTCTCTCTCTCTCTCTCTCTCTTTCTCTCTCTCTTACACTCGTCATCTTGACGTTCTTCATCATCGGTCACCACTAGCACGCTCAGACTTCACACTTTATATTTAGACGTAGGCGACGCGCGCTTTATTTCCACGCTGCTCTCTGTGGCTAACTCATGCTCATTCTCTCTCTCCCTCTCTCTCTCTCTCTCTCTCAGTCTCTTTCTTTCTTTCTCTTTTTCGCTCGTTTCAAGCGGGATCCAGATCGACCGGTATCTCTCTGTCCTTCTTCATCCTTCTCCCTCTCTACCACCACCATGACGCTTCTTCGTCGACCATCGAGAGACAGACGAATACGTTCAACAGAACATGTCTCTCTCTCTCTCTCTCTCTCTCTCTTTCTCTCTGTATGCTTATACGTTGTGTCTATATGTATATGTATTGGTGCGTGGGCGGTTAACCACGTGCGTACGATAAACGCGAACGTCTGCTTCTCGTTGAAGTTACCACCACCACCACCTTCACCACCGTCGCCATCACCACCACAATCATCATCATTACTACTACCATCATCGTCGTCGTCGTTGTCGTCGTCGCAGACACTCGTCTATTTTGGTGTCGGTACAACAATAACAATAACAACAACGACAACGATGACGACAACAAACGTATGACGTTTCTATATCTTCATATAACAGACGCAAGTTGACCTTTCAAGTGGTGAATTAATCAGTCAGGTAATAAGCTGATTTCCCGTCTTATTCTATTCTCTCTTCGATCCTCTCTTTCTCTCTGTATGTGTGCGTTTATCTGTTTATGTGTTTATGCGTAAGTGTAGATATACGTATTCACATGCTATAGCTGATGATCTTGATAAATAGAGTAACTAGCTAGATCGTCCTATAAAGCGACAATTTGATAGCGGAGCGTAACAGATCGTGGATCGTGACGTAATGACAGGGATGATACGATTATTTGCTCACGATCCTTACAATATAAGCTCCGCAATACAGGTTCCTCGTAATTGTAGTTTATTCCATCGAACATCCTCCTCTTCCCTCTCTACCCCTACGTAACTCGTCTGTTTCGCGTTACATTTAGTACCATGTATACACGTTCTACTAACTAATACGACGTCTAACTCGGTATTCGCGAATTTTCGAAACGAAGAAAGAAAAAAAAAAGAAAAGCAAAAAGAAGAAGAAGAAGAAGAAAAAAATTCACTCTAATTCGTACGATAGCATTTTAAAACGTCTACGTTGTTGTATGTCCGTACTTTATTTCTACGATGATAAGGATAATAAAGAAACTTTTTAGATTATAGTTTTCGATATGAACTAGAGTTATGTTTGAAAATCAACTACATACATACATATACATATATATATGTATATATATATATATATATACACATTTATATACATATATATATATATGTATATATATATGTATTATGTGAGTGTGTATTGGGCGTATGTTTGTACGAAGTTCAGCGTTTGCAAACGTCCAACGCTTGCTCGAAAAGTGACGGTTATGATATTTGCGCTCGTAATTAAAAGTTCAGCTTCGTTACGTTCACCTCTCTCTCTCTCTCGCTCTCTCTCTCTCCCATTCCTGTTCAATCTCTCTTCTACCCCCTACGAACACCTCTCCGTTCTACCATCACCCCCTACTGCACGGCTTCTTTTTTTTCCTCCCTCGTAAATCTAACGTTATCGTTTGACTGCTTTTGAATTTTTTCGTTTCCAAACGACGTAGACGGGCATGACGTTTCATCTGTGGTTTAAGTGAAAAACGAAGAAAAACTAAAAAAAGAAAAGAAAAGAAAAAAAAAGGAGAGAAAACAAAATAAAAATAAATGGACGAGGAAAAAGGAAAAATAAATAAAAAGAACCGTAACGAAAATCTCTAAGAGATTTTTAATTCGAGAATATTTCGAGAGAGGGAAAAAGAGAGAGAAAATGAAAATGAAAATGAGAATGGAAAAAAAAAAAAAAAAAAAAGAAAAAAGGAGAAATTATTAAATGTAAATTAGGATCACGAGCAATGTCTTTTTTTTTTTTTTATTTTTCTCTTTTCCTATTTTTGTATTTTTTGTTTTAACGAAAATAACTAAAACGAACGATTTATCGAAGGATTTAACTATCGATTGTTCATTATCTTCAAGCAAACTCGAGTCTGGTAATCTCTTTCCGTTCTAAACGACGATATACGCTCGATGATATACATGCGCGCGCACAGATACACACGCACACATGTATACTTAAATAAAAGTTGTCTCGCGCGCGTGAAATTCTTCGCCACGTGCGTGCGAAATATGCTTTTGTAAACGCCCACCGGTAGGCGAGCATGATGCCGGAGAGCTCGTGCACGAATTACGAATCATAAACTATGATACGTACGTACGTTCTCTCTCTCTCTCTCTCTCTCTTTAACATGTGGTAGCATGGAAAAATTTTCGCAATGAAAAATATACACGCGAGTACGCGACATGTTTTCGTTACAATAAAATCATAATCTACGAATCTCTTTCATTTATACGCATACATAGTTAATTAATTTCATGTTAAATAAGTTTCATTATTAGATTTATGGTTGATATATATATATATATATATAAAAAGAAAAAAAAAAAAAAAAGAAAAAAAGAAAAAGAAGAAAAAACGACGCAAAACTAATTACTTTTCAAAAAAGGAAAGAAAAAGAATAATTTCTCGACGATAATGAAAAAGAAATAACTGGGAGAAAAGCTTTTGAATTTGAAAAAAAAAAAAGAAAAAAGGAAGGAAAAAAGGAAAAAGTAAAGAAGCAAAAAAAAAAAATAATCTCTCGACGATATTACAACGTATCGACGTAATATGTTTACATTGGATCTACATAATTGAGACGATACCTCAATAAATTCGCGTAATTGATAAAATCCATTTTATTACGCAAGATGATAGGTTAAATACATATATATATATATATATATATATATATATATATATATATATATAAACAATATATAAACTTAATACCTATATATATAAACATATATTTACACACGGATACACATATACACACACATTATGTATACTATTCCAACTTATCGTTCCGTTACTTATCGGCGAAGATTTAACGAGTAAGGACGTACGACGATATAACCGTTTAATGCATTTAACGAAAGCACCGATGTTAAAACGACGAGATCCGAGCGTAAATTCAATGGCATAACACTTTGAAATGACCGGCAGGGACCGTATAGCTCGCTTCGTGGGAGGAAGAGAAGATGCTACATATATATACATGCATACGCTCGGTTATGTGTCGGGTCTCGTTCATTTCCTAGTACTTAATCTCCTCGGTTTATCGGCCCGTGAGTGCGCGCGCGCGCGACCAGTGAACACGTACACATACATATATACATACACACACGAGAGAGCACTAACTCAGGTTACACGTTATGATGGCACATCCTGGGACTATGGGTTAAATGAAATACATTCGCGTTCGGGGTAGCGAGTTAAGCTCTACTTTCTTTCTTTCTTTTTTTCTTTCTTCTTTCTCGACTCCCGCAGCTGACTAGCAACTATGACTTTCGAATAGCATAGCTAAGGTCTCTGTATAAGTGAGCGAAAGAGAGAAAGATATATATATATATATATGTATATATATATATAATAAGAGCTCGTTACATAAAATACGACCAGTAATATCGTCCTATGAACGTTCAACTCTTTAATAAATCCTATGTAATTTGCTCGTTACTTTCGAATAGCAATGTCGATAAAAAAAAAAAAAAAGAAGAAGAAAAAGGAAAAAAAAATAGAGAGCGAAAAAAAAGAGGGAGAAAAATAAAAAAGATAAATGATTAAACAAATAGAAGAAGAAGAAAAAAAGAAGATAAAGAAAACAAAGTGGGAGAAGAAAACGGAGGAGAAAACAAACGATACGGGTGAAGATTCAAAGAGACCAGCCTTATATAATGGACGAGAATGAACGTGGGTTGGGAGATGGAATGAGGGAGAGATCAGGGATGGAGAAAGAGAGAGAGAGAGAGAGAAAAGAAATCTTTTTTTGAAAAGGTCCGATAAATTACAACGTTTAAATGGCACGTCGCATCGTTGGCCGGGGATAAGTCAATCGTTGCCGAGGATAGAAAATCGTCGAAATTCTGAGTCTTTCAACGAAATACATGCAAATACTCTTGGCCGTTTGCCGCGATCATCTCTCTCTCTCTCTCTTTTTTTTTCTTCTTTCCCCGTTGCCCCCGGCCCCGTCTTTCTCTCTCTTTATTCTTTCTAAAAGATAGAAGAAGTTCGTTCTGGCGAGCGTCAATCGATTGTGAAGAGGACTGTAGTGGATAAAAGAGAAGGAGAGAGAGAGAGAAAGACAGAGAGTACAACGAGCGCATTCAGCGCGCAAACGATGAAGTGCAGAGAGTGTAGTGACTCAATGACGGATGAACTTCTCCCTTTGCACGGCTTGTGTCACGACCCTTCTTCACCTCCTACCTCTTTACTACCATCCTTCCTCCTCTATTTCTTTTTCTCTTCCACGTATACCACCTCTCTCTCTCTCTCTCTCTCTCTCTCTCTCTCTCTCTGCTCCTCCTCTTCTCCTATTACCCTCACCCGTCGTCTCTTCTCTGTTCTCTCCCTTAGTTCCTCTCTAGTAAGTAAGTAAGTAGTTGTTACTCTACTACGAATCTCCTCTGAATTCTGTCACAGGACGACGAGATTCTCCGCGGTATATTATTCTCTAACCGTCTGCTTTCTACGTGCACAAGGCCATATCTACTGGGTGTCGTTCAAATAAAAAAAATTTAACAAACGAATAGGATAAATAGAAAAAAAGAGTGATAATCTTTCCTTCTTTTTCCTCGCGAATTTTTCAAAATTAATCTAACCCGATTGAAGTTAATTTAACTTAATATAACTTAATTCAATGTAAAAAAAAAAGAAGAAAAAAAAAAAAGAAAAACGTAATCGGGTCGGACTAGAACTATCTACTTGTTGGTCGATACTTTAGGGTACACGTTATATGCACGCTGATGTTAAATGTCACGAGTCGATATCGATCGTACCTCTCTCTCTCTCTCTCCCTCTTTTTCTCTCTCACACACTCTCTGCTTCTATTTCTATTTCCTTTTTTTTTTTTACTCCCTCTCCCTTCTCTTTCTCTCTTCGTAAAAACTTCGAAACGTCGATAGAGAAGAAACAAGGATTCTTTATCGAACAATACCGAAAGTGAAAATCATTTGATATTCAAACCTTAAACGCCGAATGTGGTAAAACGTACGTGCAGTTGCATACTTAATAAGGAATGAAGCTTAGGATCTGGGCGTAGGATCGGTATATTACTAGTGGCTATGGTCGTAATGGGAAATGGAGAGAGAGAGAGAGAGTAATATACGTTAGTACGTAACGTGGTCTAACACCTACATTTAACTTAATTCCTTGTTTTACACCATACGAAACGAGCTTATTAGAACTTTACGATTTTATTTATTATCAATTTAAATATTATATTATTTTCAAACAGATAAAACAGATCAATTAATTATTCATCTTCTCTATTAGAAGTGAAGAGATGGAAAATATCCATCGTCAAGAATTAGAAATTCGATCTCATTGATCATAATAAACAATGAGCAATATATTTCATTACAATAATTACTATGACGATGACGATGATAAAGAGAAAATCAGAGAGAGAGAGAGAGAGAGAGAAAGAGAGAGAGATTTTATCGCGTCGTTCGTGAGGAATAAATTACGATTGAGCCATTAGCAAATCTAAAACGATTGTTGAAAATAAACTGGGCAATTCAAAAAATTTAAACGACCAATTAAGAAAAACGCTTGTCAAGTTCTCCCGTTTCTCTTTCATTTTTTTTATTCTTTTTAATTATCCTTTCATTTGTTATCCTATTAGATAAACGTTCTGAAAAATGAATCGTTTGGTTTAAAAATAATAGACAAGTTGTTACAGGATATTTTCAAAATCACACTACATTGAGGTACACATAGACGGAGGATGGCATGCACCCATGCACGCACACACAGACACACACACACCAATAATATCGTATAATTAAACGATCGAGAGGAGTCCCTATATCGCGTTAATTAAACCTATGGTCCAATAATTGGATCACTTCCGCGGGATTACGATCGAACGTTGAAAGCAATATTTTTTATCATAGAGTAAGTACCGTGCAAACAGATTCGACCCAATTTGAAAATTATATTCCCTATCGATACTTGACCTAACTTTGCCTATTATCGATAATATTAAATCGGACATTTTATACGTATGCATTTGTTTAAAGCAAAAGATCGAAAAAGAGAGAGAGAGAGAGAGAGAGAGAGAGAGAGAGGGAAAAATAATTAATACGACAAAATTCTGGATCGAGTACGAGTACATATTTTGTCGTTGCGACGACACCGTACAAAAGGGCTTCTTCGTCGTGAAAGAGAAAAAAGGGAAAACGAGAAAAAAAGAAAAAAGAAAAAAAAAAGTTGTTCACGCACTTTTGCTCAGTGAATCGATCGAAATCGAGCGCACTTCCTGAAACGACGTTCGAACCCTCATTCGAGCATGTAGAGAGGGTTCTCTTTTCGAGAAACGACGAGAACGAAAGCGAAAAAAACGCCGTTGGGTGTCGTTAAAATCGTATTTGCTTATCTAAAAAAAAAAAAAGAAAAAAAAAGGAAGAAAGAAAAATGAAGGTTTGAAAAGCGACGACGGTGGTGTTCAGTTTATCGATGATATATACCGACTCGTTGATCGACTTTGTTGAGAAAAGGAGAACACGATGTTATAAAACTCTTACAAACAGAGAAAGACGGACAAGTATCGTAAATCTCGTACGTAGTACCTACTACCGTTAGTAGATACGCACTATGCATTGGCGTAGATTCCGTTAGAAATTTCTTACGGTCGAATGCATCCTTCCTTTCTTCTACTTCTTTATGTTTCATTCAAATATCACATATCAATCCTTCTATCCGATTTATTTCAATTCTTCGACCGAAAAGAAAATGAAAGCGAATGATAATCGTGAAATAGATTATTTCGAAATTGTAAAATAGTTCATCGGTTAATTCTCAATGATATCTCTTATGTATTACATACATTTGTATGATAATGATAAACATGGCATACGTATATATATATATATATCTACATAAATCCACATAATTATATCAATTAATGTTAATGAATAGTAATAAACAGAATAGATAATAAGGAATTTTAGATATGACGCTTTTGCGGGTGTCGCACACGTGTCGCGAAGAAACAACTCGTAGAATGCGCCGGCCTGACTTCCGTCGAAAGAAAATGTCCGGGCAACGTATGCGGTTGACGATGACCGTGCAGCATCTATGAGAGAGAGAGAGAGAAAGAGCAGGAACGCGATAGTTACCACCGGCTGCCCGGCCATAAACATAAGAAGCCGTAAAGTCTTTGTTCTATCCGCGAGCTAGCCTAACGATCTTGTCCGAGATAGCAAAAACGATTCATGAAGAGAATCGAAAAGACTGCGAGACGAAAGATCAACAACGACGACGACAATGACAATGACAAAGATAACAACGACGAAGACGAGTTTCTTCTTTTCTCTCGTCCCATGGATGCCAATTTCATCGGCATATTTTTTCATTTGATAAGAGAAAAATCGAAAGGATTTTCACTTGGAGATAATCGTAATTATTCGCTCGTGAACGCGAAACGTTCGTACTGATCGTGAACGATCGATCGATCGATCGATCGATATATTGCCTCGTTAATTAGTCCAGAAGCGTAATGAGGTATCGAGAGATCCAACCACCATCGTTGGTTCCCACATATGCTATGCGCCGCCCCCCTTTTAACCTGCCATCTCCCTCTCACACTTCCATCTACGAACCTGCCGCTATTATTCGACAACGCTTGAAACTTTGACTCGAAATAATTGTTACGATCTCGTCTATAATTCCTTCGAAATCCTGGAATTTCATTCTTTTTTCCGATTAATCGAATTAAATCGATATTTTTTGCGCGAGTTTATATCACATTATGTCGGGGAATTAATAATTGGCCCGAGCTCGTATAAATACCCGTCGTATCGGTGTGGTCTCGTCAGGATCTGAAACGTGGGCAGACATTTTCTTTTTTTTTTTGTTTTGCATTTTTTTCTTCTTTCTCCTTTTTTTTTTTTTTACCAATCGGGGATACGAAGGTCGAAGATCGAATTACCGAGGAGAATGAAACAGAGGACGCGTGTTAACGAATAAAATAACACGTGTGCTAGGAAAAAGGGAATAGCTGTCGTCGTCGAAAAAGCAAGGAAAAAAAAAATGAGAAATCATTTCTCTCGAGCATTGGCTTTTCTCTTAACAAAAAAAATCGCGCTCGCACGAGAAACGCAAGCATGATCTTCCTTCAAAAACATATTTTCACTATTCGATCTTTGACCCTTAGCCGATCTCTTTCGTTGGCTTTGTTCTCAAGCGCTCGCGATTTTTTTAATTTTCTTTTTCTTCATTTTTTATTTCCTTTTTTTTTTTTTTTTTTTTTTAATGAACAAAACTAATGATCAACACAAAAATGCTTTCGCCCGGTTCACTATATCCGTTGAATTAGATCCTGAATATTTTTAATTAAATAACCAAGTCAACGGTAAAGTTGTGCTTATAGTTCTTTAAACAAAATTTCAACGTTAGTGCTAATTGTGAGCTTTCGAAATAACTCGGGCGTAACTCGTCTCTTAATAACATTAATGAAAACTTTTCGTTCCTCGAAGTACTTACTTACCTATTCGCTATCTCGAGTCTCTGCTCCATTCCCTCCCCCACCGCGAGAGAGTAACATTCATGCATTTTGAATTAACCCGATAATTTATAATCTACACGAGAAAGTAACCAGGCGGACTATCGTCATTGCTACCACGGACCAATTATCACGACAATTATTATTATTGTTATATTATAATATTAACGTAATTAGAAAATTCAAATCGTTGTTAGACAATTATTACAATTATTACAGGTACATTCTTCGATTTAACTTTCACGAATGTTCTATGAACGTTCACTGTTTCCTGACGTACGTATTCGTATTTTCTATACGAATTAAACTAAAAATAATTGATAAAAAGGAATAAATAAAAATAATAATAACGTATTCACTCTTACTTCATTATTAAATCTCAATGAGTCATTTGAATATTTTATTGGTGATAATACATTTGATATTTGCCGAGAGACATGAATAAACGTAGGGAAGAAACTATATTACCGTTCTTCGAGTTGGGTGAACCACGCCGATCTTAAATTTCTCTTCGATTTAATCTCTCTCTTTCTCTCTTTCTCTCCCGGCACACGCGGCATTTCCTTCCTTAGCTCCTTCGCGATGTATTAACCCGGTAGCCTACTTTATCGTGTCGTGTCGACGGCCTCGAGGCTTTCGAAAATACTTTACTTGCGTATATCTCGAACGAAATAACGAAAACGTTATATAGTCGTGACTTGTAAAAGATAAAGGAGTTGGGAAACGAGATAACATTTGACGTTAACGTGGGTTAAAAGAGATTTTTCCTTAAACGAATAAAATAGAATTTCGCGAAGAAGATCGAAATTCTTTTCGTTCAATCGAAGAGATATATATATAAAGGCACATGCATACATATGAGCCGTTAGCAAATCAAATCGATTAAATCCACTTTTTGAATTTTTCTTTTTTTTCTTTTTCTTTTTAATTTCAATATCGAAGCACTTGACGAAGTCCCTCGTGTCCATTTTTATATTCATAAAATAAATTTCCGTTAATTACTGTGAAATAAATGATAAATTTCTTTTTTATTTTTTTTTCTGATCGAATCGAATAAAAAAATAATTCATTTCATAGGCAATCCGATTAACGCCGTACTTTAATGTAAATCGTTACTCTAATACAATTCTAAACGTGCCAACAAGGTCTTTATACGTTCTACGACGTTTATTTTAATTTATATTTTAAAGTGAGAATTTTAAAAAACAATTTATATTAATTTCATCGTATTTCATCATCTTTTTCTTTTTCTCTTGTTTTTCTTTTCTACGCGCGATAATATAATATGTAATTATCACGCACAATGGCAAAAATTATTTCCTAGAGATCATCAAAAATTCTTTTTCGATTTGTCAGTATATCGGTATAGAAAAATCTTATTGGAATCGTATTATAAAAAACAAAAAAATAAAATAAAAGAAAAAAAAACGAAAAAAAAAAAGAAAAAGAAACTGATAGAACTTTACCTTACTGTTTACATACTCTCGATTCTAGAGGGAGGGGAGGGAAGGGAGTACTCGCCGGTAATAGTTAGTAATTTTACAAGGTTGCCCTGGTTTCCTTTGCTACTTAAAATCGCTCGTAATCGACGGCATCTCTTATTACGAGCAATATAAGTAAGTAAGTAAGTAAGTAAGTAAGTGTTTACTACAAAGTATTCTACTATCGTACGTATCTACTAGCACACATATCCCTTAACGATCGTATCAAAATACGACGAAGACGAGGCGTGGCGGAGGGTGGGTGTGGAGGGGTTGAGGACAGTTCAGACTTGATATACATATAAAATGGATATAATATATCGAAAATGATATATAAACGAGTTATACTCACCACCTCGGCAACGTTGCCGGAACCCTCCCTCATGCCATCTCTGTCCGTTCGTCCTCCTGAAAGAAGAAAAAGAAAAAAGAAAAAAATAAGAAAAAAAGAAGAACAAAGCGATAGAAAAAATGTAAGGAACAGAAAGAAAAAAATTATAAAAAAAAAAAAAGAAAAAAAAAAAGAAAAAAAGATCTACTCTTTCAACGGAAGGAAAATATGTGTTTCACGGGAACACAACCGGTCATCGTCGCATCCTCCTTCCTCGATCTCGTATTTCTCTTCGACGTTAGAAATTCTCTCGCGTGAATATCCAGGCCGATCGACACGCTCGACCGACGAAGAAAATCAAGAAAATAAAGAAAGAGATAAAGAGAGGAAAGAGGGGGAAAAAAAGAAAAACAGAAAGAAAAAAAAAGGATAATCGAAGGCGCGAGTACCGTGTGCTCGCTAACCGGAATCACCAGTGTATATACATACATACATACATACATACATACATACATACATACATACACATATATATATATAAAATATCTCTCTCTCTAGCGTAATCGACGTTTCTTCTCGATTCGGAAAATCGACAACTTCAGACCGGCCATTCCGCTTCGTCGAGTTCGTGCTACAAAGCATTTTCTAAGGGAGATAAGATTGGCGCGATCGGGGTGATCGGGTGGACATTCGTTTTACGATTGACGAACGCGAACGGTTGTTAATTACTCGCGTCGGGACGAGAACGAACGACGTATCTAACGACCGTGATCGATGTTAGAAAGAATATTTCTTTTCTCTTTTTTTCCTATCTTTTTCTCCCATCCATTTTTTTTTTCTACAATTCCAAATGTTCTAAACTTTGTAATCCCTTGAATGCGTTATACATTCGAACAGGAGCACACACAAACACACTCACAACTTTTGGTTATGGTAATACCAGTTGGTTCAGTTTTCAGTTAAGTTCTCCGATATGATATTTGAACCGAGCGAGCCCCAATCACTTCGAAGAAATGAGGGTATAGACGATAGGTATACCGAAACGACATTTGTGTTTGTGTATATATATATATATATATAGTTTCGACCTGAGTTACTTTCGAGCAAACCTCGGACCCTGGCGAAAGTTTATCTCTGCGAAAATTCCCCCATGGCTGAAGTTTAAGGAGTAATTTTCTCGAGAAAGCATTAAAAAGAAAGTAAAAGATTGATAATAAGGGAAGAGTGCTTTCACGAGTATAATCAATCATTGTGTCGTCACTTTGAAATCGTCTTACGTTCAATTTGAAACGGACCCGATGTTACCGTCGTCCCTTTTTACTACATCCTTATAAATTTCTTTTTTCTTTCTTCTTTTTTTTTTTTCACGTCGAGACAGACATTAAACTTAATCCCAATCGATGAGATTAGATACAAACGTAGAAATTTTAACGTTATACGATTCAACGATATAGTATGATCCTTCGAAAATTTCGTACATTTATCGTTGACAACAAATTCTGTCAATGTGGATTACGCGCCAGCGTAATGTTCCGTATAAACCAATCGACCTTTGGCGTTTGGTTAATATTTAATTCAATTAATGATTAAATAATTAAAAGAATCTCGTAACGTGAAACCATAATGGAAATACATATCTACGTACATACATTTCTCTTTTCCTGTAATATCTATAGGACCATTCTTTCGAATATTCAAACGAAGTACTCCGTAGATTGCTCGTTTATTCAAGGGAGTTTAATTATCAACTAATAACTAATGATCGACAGAACGAAAACGTATAGAATAAGGACTAAGATAGGTGTATAGTTTGATCATAAAAAGATAATACAATATATCCATTGATCGATATCATTCGAACGTGGATACTTTGTACGACCTTCTTTTTTTTATTTATTACTTTTTTTCTTTTTCTTTTTTTTTTTTACGATTTCGCGGAAGCCAACAAAGAGTGAGAGAACTAACTTGCAAGGAAATATTTTCTTCTGCGGGGATGATAATTTCATCCGAGGGAGAAAGTCGAGGGAAGAAATTCGTCGAGGGTCGTAAGGTGAGCGTATCTTAGGAAGGCTTGAAGGAGAAAAAAAAAAGAAAAAAAAAAAGAAAAGTGGAGTCGAACAATGTACAAACTAATGTTGGATAAGTACGGTTTCGGGGCACGGTGTTGCACCTTACAAAAGGTTCCTCCAAATACTTTTTTTATTCCCATAGAGATTCCAGACATTCCTCGGCGACGTAAACGAGGGACTTTGAGGTGTGGTGGGGTTAGAGAGTAAGGGGAAGGGAGGGACAGGGGCAACGATGGATGCAGACCCGCCAGGTATATATGGATGCAGGCTAAATGAGAAAGAGAGAGAGAGAGAGAGGAAGAGAGAACCATCAACTAGAGATTCTTCCGTCTAAAATCATGTAACTTTTCTAACGGTTACGTCCATGTATACGCATTAAAGGATCCTCGACGATCATTAAGAGAAGAAAATTTTCAACTTTCCTAATCGTCGACGGCCGACCGACCGACCGACCGACCGACCGACCGACCGACCAACCGAACAAACGAACGTTGCTTAGGCAACGATTCTAAGCTTCTTTTCTTAAAGTCTGACACGCAATGACCCATTATTTACGAGGTTTCTTCGAGGAATGTGCCAAGTCGACGCGTTTACATCGGTAGTACGTTTACCCCTCTCTCACCCCCCCCCCCTCCCATTCCCCTTTCCTATCCCTACCTTAGCTGTCCCTTTACTTTTGATCTTAATTTTCTAACGAGTACGTTCATCAAGTACGCAAAGAATTTTATTTTCCCTTATCTATGTCTCACGATACGCTAACTCACTCCTCCTCCTCCTCTCTACCATATCCACACCTCTTCTTCCTCGTCTTTGTCTTATCGCGTGAAGAAGGTAATAACCACGCACTAAGATATTTTTTAATAGTTCGAATTACGGCATGGATTTTAACAACGGTTTACTCTCTCTTGCGTTAAGAGATAATTACGTTGGGAATCGCATCGCAAACTTGGCACGCGATATCGCGTGTGGGTGAACGCAAATGGCGTGTACTTTCTAAGAGAGGGGTTGCCGCAGCCGTAGCCGCAGCCGCAACCGCCTTGCCGCTTACAGCTTGCTCTGCTATTGACTGTTGTTGTTGTTGTTGCTGTTGCTGTTGCTGTTGCTGCTGTTAGCTCTTACGTTACGCGTCTCGTCTTAAAAGTAAAAGTAGGTTGCGAATAATGCAAAAGAGAAGAAGAGGAAGAGAAAGAAAGAGAATGATAAGACGATGACGATGAAGAAGAAGGGGAGAAGAAGGGGGAAGAAAAGGAGGAAAGAAAGAAAGAAGAAAAAAGAGAAGAATAGAAAAAAATCAACAAATGAGATGCGTTGCGGTCCTACGATTCTAACAACCTCTATCTTTCCGTCTACGAGCGGAAAGTCGTTGCGTTATCTTCTCTCTTCTTTTTCTCTTTTTCCATTATCTGCTTCTTTTATCTCCTCTCTATTTCATCATAGGACATCAATACAAAGTATTTTCAATCGAAGCCAACGAGAGACAGAGAGAGAGAGAGAGAGAGAGAGAGAGAGAGAGAGAAATAATAAAATAGAGGAAATTTTCAAATTTATCCTTAATGAATAGGATCGCCGTCCACATTTGAAAAATTAAACCGATCGCGTAACACGACGATGATTCGAGTACTCGTGAATATTTTTGTTGCAAAGTACCGATCGGATTCTTTTTCTCTCTCTCTCTCTTTCTCTCTTTCTCTCTTTGCTTCGTTGATTTCCAAGTGGATATCTCTCTGCAATTTTGATGCTTTCGCATTCGAGTACCCACGAAGCACCGTTAAACGATATCGTTTTCCTTTTTCTCTTTTTTTTTTTTTTTTTGTTTTTTCATTCCGCCTCGAAAATCATTCGGATGTATCCGATTTCGCGGGCGGGGCAATAGAAAAATCGGTACATGATAGTCTGGCGGTAGATTTCGAAAAAGAAAGAAAAGGAAAGAAGAGGACAGGAGGAGGGGGGATTGAATTTGCATTCGTTACGAGTCGTTTGAGAAAGTTTCGTGGTACGTTTGCGATTAAAGAAAAAAAAAGAAAAAAAAAAAAAAAAAAAAAAAAAAGAAAGAAAGAACGAAAAGAAAAAAACATGCGTTAAAAAGTTAAAATCTAGGACAGCGATGATCATAACTATTGAACGCGACGAAAAACTTTTTGTTTGATGTATAACTTATAAGATGGATAGATAGATAAATAGATAGATAGATAGATAGATAGATACATAGATAGAGAGAGAGAAAGAGAGAATAGGAGTAGGAAGAGAAGGTGGAGAAGGATGATAAGAGTGGATCATATTTCATGGTGGAAGATTTAGATCCCATTAGATGGCTATACAAGGTGATGGCGGTAGGACGTACTTACATAAATAGATGGAGATGCTGTAATAGCTGCAAAACGTAGAAAATTTTCAAACGATCTCACGGAATCGCCCGTTACGGGATACGATTTTTCCTTAGACTAACTGTAAGAGATCTACGGAACCGTATAGAAAGAACGTATTTCTTCTTCGTGTTAGTTCGAACTAAGAGAACGTGAAGAACGTAGAGTGGGAGATAAGAGAGAGAAAGAGAAAGATGGTGATTCGGGGAAAAGAAGGGAAAAGGGATAAAACGATGCGCGAGATTCTCTAGTATTATATGTAAGTCCTCAAGACTCGTCACACGTCATACGTCCACGTCACTCGTCTCTTGGCGGATTATCGTCTCTCGCTCTCTCTCTCTTTCTCTCTCTCTCTCTCTCTCTCTCTCTCTCTCTCTCTCTCTCTCTCTCTCTCTCTCTCTTGCGGAAACGTTTTCACTATTTCCATTTGTGTAAGAAAACGAAATTTGTTACATACAAGATTCATCAACGGTATTATACTTTACGTTCCCGCGCTTAGAAAAATAATAAAAATTACATACCGAACGAGTCGTGATAAAAGTTTAATTAAAATCGAGAGGGATAAGAATCAAGAAAGACAGAGACAGAGACGGACAAATAGATAGATAGATAGACAGACAGACAGACAGACAGACTGTCAGAGAAAGGGATAGAGAGAGAAGGAGAAAAGGTTTAATTTATACTTGGCGAAAATGGCTGCGATTAATCTACCGAGATAGCTCTTTTCTCTCCTTCTTCCCTCTCTCTCTCTCTCTCCCTCTCTCTCGTGCACGTGTATAGCTAAAGAAGTTTCGACTTTGTACAGAACTATGTACGCACCTGAGAAAGATAGAAAGAGAGAAATGGCACTCATCTATACGAACACGAAGAAAAAGAAAGAGAGAGAGAAAGAGATAAGTAAGAGTGGTACAGAAGAAGAAGAAGAAGAAGAAGAGGAAGAAGAAGAGAAAGAGGGTAGGCGAGAGGGAGGGGAAGGGGAGGATAGAAGGATAAGGAAGAGGAGGAGGAGGAGGAAGAGGGAAAAGGATTTCGCGCGCATGCGCGAGACGAAGTTCGAGCATTTTAAAAACACGCGAGAGGCGACGAGAGGGATTTCAAGGTTAGACGAAGCGAGACACTCGAGGCTAAACGGCAAAGCAACGGGGGTTTTCATCCGTCCTGCTGCTCGTGGTCTCGCGTTCGTTCTTTCGTTCATTCGCTTGCTTACTTGCGTATACCATCTAAAAGAAGAGAGAGAGAGAAAGAGAGAGAGAAAGAATCTTTGGCAAAAAGTTGCAGAGACGACGTATCTCGCTTCGTGCCCGCGTTCCTTTCTTGTTTTCCACGAGAGCTAATTGCAGTGGCTATACTACTTGCTCTACTGCCGGTGGTTGTATCTCGTGAAGATACCTCCTTATCCGGATGGCTGAAGGAGATTTGAAAGAAGGAGAAGGAAAAAGAGGCAAAGAATGGAAAAGGGAGAAACTTCGAAAAATCTTTCGATGAAGTACGGGCAAATTCTTACTGAAACTCTAGAACTGACTCGATCGTAAATTTAAACACGATCTCGTAATTTTTCCCATCGTCAATGGCTTCCTTTATTTTCTCATTTTGCAAACTTCATTCGTTCGTTCGTTCGTTCGTTCGTTCCCCGATAAGCTTTTTTTCGTGAAATCGCGCCTTTGTATTTCATTCGACATGAATTCGACTGGCACGTCTGCCTCTATCATTCTTTCCTTTTTTATTTTCCTTTTCATTTGTCTTTTTATTTATTTCTATTTTCACAGCGTGACTTCTACCCTACAAATTTCTACATGCGTATATATATATATATATACATATCTGCGTCAGAATACGGATATATACTACGGATATGCCGAGCAACAGCGCAACGAAAAAGAGGGATGGGAAAAAAGAAAAAGAAGAAAAAAAAAAAGAAAAAATAGCAAATCGATATAACGCAACATCGAAACGAGAAAAGAGCATTATACTTCCTATTCGAAATTGGCGCTATTCGTCCGCACCGATTTAAAATCGAACGAAACTCTCGTGTGCGTTTTGACTCTCTCTCTCTCTCTCTCTCTCACTATCTCTCTCGTACGCGTGCCAGATAGATATTAATTCGATATCTCGATAGAGACGGGAGGAATTAAAAGTACTTTCAACGAACCGAGCAATCTCCCTTTATCCAAGATCGATAGAGATTTAATCACGAAGAAGAATTAATCTTCTCGAGGATAGCCCCTATTCAATCTCTCTCTCTCTCTCTCTGTCGTCGATTCAATCTACCCCCTCTACTATTTTTCCCTTTCCCTTTTCTTCGGCGCGATTTTTCATAATCTCGAACATCAATGGGGGTTCAATCGAAGGGAGCGAAAGGATCGAGCCTCGAACAGGTCTTAAATTTTCCTTTTAAGAAAACGCTCCCTCGTCCTTCTGCTTCCCCCTCTTTCTCTTATTTGTCCTTCTCTTTCTTCTTCGACGACCACCGTGAAATCGCGAGATAATTAAATCGAATTCAAGGTAGTTCCTTCTCCGAATTAATCGTATTTGTTAATACGATTGGGCTCGTTGAGTCTCGTTTATTCGATCAGTCGGATAAATCGCATTTCCAACGAATAATCTTTTTTTTTGTATTTGGAGGAGAAATAGAAAACACAAAAAAAAAAATTAATTTTCGATCGTTAAATATATAACATGTGTACATACGTGTATGTGTGTGTGTGTGTGTGTGTGCTATATATTTAACGATCAAAAATTTATTTTAATTTACTCTGATTTATATCTCTGATATATATACAGATATATATATATATATATATATATGTATGTATGTATGTATAATAGATATGTACCTAAGTATGTTTAGCGAAGAATCGGGGATATCATCGATCGTTGCGATTGAAGAAAACAATAGAGACGACGATGACGACAACGGCGACGACGATGGAGAAACGTTGGACCGGTTGGCTCGGTTACGATCGAACGTCGTGTTTGCGTTCAATCTGACCAAGGACTGAGAGGAGAACGTTTAACCGTGTGAGAATTTTTATGAGCTTACACGAGCATACGTAAGTACCTAACAACTTATATATTATCGAGACGAAAGAGGAAGACTCTTCAAGGCCGGACTTCGTTTGAACCTAAGCCGATCGCCTAACTGTCAAAATCATGGCCGACGACTAAAACGACGAAGGCGATTTATTAATAAATACGACTTTTACGACTTTTCGATCTTTCCGAAATTATTTTTTTTCCTTTCCTTTCTCTCTATCTCTCCTTAACCACGAGATATAAAAATTTCATCGTTTATGGGCCGCCTCCGCCATAATAGAATTCCGTGTGTACATATCCCTTGGTAATAGAGTAAATCAATAATCGTAAGGAGGGGGTAAAAGGAACAACATATAATAAATAAAGCGAACCGCAAATGGGGTTAAACGAGAACCGTCGTCGCCGTCGTCGTCGTCGTCGTCGTCGTCGTCATCGTCAGAGAGAGAGAGAGAGAGAGAGAGAGAGAGAAAGAGGAGACGTCGACCTTGAAATCGAAGCCGAGTTAACGAGAATCTTTCGGCGACACTCTGGTATGCGACCGCAGTAAATGTACCAAAACCAACAGGATTCCTTCCCCCCTCCCCCAACCCCCTTGTGTTCTTGATCCGCTCCCGTAGATACACGCGGTTTACGTTTATCGTTCTACGCGATGTTAAATGTGTGTTACGTATCGGTTAGGCAGGTAAGTTGGTGGGTAGGTAGGTAGGTAGACATACTATATATGTTGCGGTATACCGGCGAGTAACGCGATACGCTAAACCGCGCGAAATTCAAAAGTCCTTGTATATTTTCATCGGTGTATATTTTCATCGGTTCTCGATCGATAAATAATCTTATCTCGAATTATATCGGATGTTTTCGTTGAACCGTAAAGAAAATTTATAACGAGGAAATTAATCAAACAGAAATATATACATACATGCATATATATATATATATATATATACGAACGGGGTGTTCCTAAAAGTCACGTATCAAACGAAAATAAGACGATAACTGTCTATAAAATTGAATGGTAATCTCCCGTATGTTTCCTCTTTTAGAACACCCTCTACGATCGTTCTTAAATTCTCTTGGAAATAAATCTTACGGGAAAAGAAAAAAGAAAAAGAGAAAAAGAAAATAACAAAAAGAAAAAGAACAAGTTCAAATTTAACATAACCTAACTTCAGGAAGCGCTCGCTCATGCACGCACGCACGCACGCACGCACGCACGCACGACTATCGGACGATCATATCTCTTCGCTCGGATTAAAACGCGCGAGAGGAAAAAAGAAAGAGAGAGGGAGCGAGAGAGAGAGAAATAGAAAAAGAAAGGAAAAAGATTTAAAGAAAAAAGCGCAGTTGCGTTTGAGAGAACTCTCGTACCTTTTTTATGAACCGGCAAAATCTTGGCGATCCTCGAGTTGCCCGCGTAATCCAGATCTCGACGGTCGCGAGCAACTCCGGCGTTCCTCGCACTCCTCTTCTCCTCCTCCTCCTCCTCCCCCTCCTCCCCCTCCACCGCTCCCTCCTCCAGCTCTTTCCTCTCGATCCAGTATTTCGTTCCTTCGACGCACGGACCGCCGCGTACACCACTACTTTGCGTTTCACTACTAACACAACGACGATGCAACGACCATCTAAATCACTACACGCCGAACGTCGTGCCGGTTACGACGAGGACGACGTACATACGTAGTATATATCACGATTTATATCTTCTTATATCTTTTTCTCCTTTCACACGATACCACTAACTCTCTCTTTCTCTTTTGTTTTTCTTTTCTTCTGTCACACGCGCACGAATATCACAGAGGGCACATACACGGACCACAAACAACACACGTACTTTTTAACCGAACGAATCCGAGCTTTGCCGGGGTTCTTCGCTTCCGAAAAAATCACCTCGACTCCCCGTCTTCTTGAAATTCTTGCCTCCTCCTTTTCTTTTTTGTTTCCTTCTTTTTCTTTTTCTCCCCTTCTTCTTCCTCGTCTCTTCGTCTTTTACTTTTTTCACTTCTCTGGCATCGATTTTAAAAAGAAACGAATGAACGATCTCTCTCTCTCTTTCTTTCTCTCTGTCTCTTTCTCTCTCCTTTAATTCTTTTTTTATTCTTCGCAGTCGACGATGTAAGTACCAACCACTTTGCGAAACGACGAGGACGAGAATGAGAACGAAAAGCGCGCGCTATTCCTTCCGTTGTACTCTCTCCCCACTCCACAAGCTTCATGAAAATCTCTCCTACGTTTATTCTATTCCTTCCCTTGTACACTTATTTACTCGGTACAATGCCTTCTCCGTATTACGCTATATACACCACCACCATCATCCAACAACAACGATAACAACAACAACAACAACAACAATAGTAATAATAATAATGATAATAGTAATGATAATACGGTATTTAAATTCCGGTCGAGTCGTAACGGTTAAATTTCTAGATTTCCTTTGATTGAGATAATGAAGGAAACGATTTGAAAGAGAGAAAAAAAGAAAAATAAAAGAAAATAATAATAATAATAATAATAATGATAATGATCAAAAACAAATGAACAAATGAATAAAAATAAAAACAAGGAAAAAGAAAAAAAAAGAAAAAATGCACCGTTCCTCCGTTGAGGAGGAGAGACCAGCGACGCTGCGGTGATTCGTTTCAGGAAGGGAGGAGGAGCGCTCGCGGAGACAGAGAAAAAGAAGGAGGGAGAGAGAGAGAGAGAGAGAGACAGACAGAGAGATAGATAAAGAGAAACTGACGATGGATCTTTCAAAACGGATTATCTTCGACCTCCTCCTTCTTCTTCCTATTATTATTATTTGTCTTTTTTCCTATTTCTTTTTTTTTTTCCTTTTTTATTTCTCACTTTTTCTCTTTTCTTTCCTTCCTTTTCTTTTCTTTCTCTTCTTCTATCCGATGACGCACTTTCTCGATTCTGATCGTAACAACGGATATATATATATATATATATATATATATACACGAAGGAAGAAAACTTTACAGCGAGAAATACCACACGACCGACGTCGACGACCACGACGACGACCACGACGACGACGACGACGAAGAAGAAGACGACGACGACGAGGACGAAGACGAGGACACAGGAGTGAGAAAGAGATAAAAAGAAATATATATATATATATATATATATAGGGAGAGAGAGAGAGAGAGAGAGAGAAGGACGACGAGTACCAAAGTACGCCACACACCGTACACAGATGTACACACGCGCGCACACTGTATCTTTCTCGTAGGAGCAAGAATCCTCTCTTTCTTCGTCTTCTTCTTCTTTTTCCTCTTCTTTATCTTTCTTTACGCGTAGAGAGAGAGGATATAAACGAACACGTACAGATACACGTTAAAACGTAAAGAGAGAGAGAGAGAGAAAGAGAGAGAGAGAGAGAGAAACACAGAGAAGGCGAGAGAGAAAAAGAGAGAGAGAGAGAGAGAGAGATGTAAACTGGACGGAAGGAAGAAAGCGCGCGAGCACGGACGATGGCTCACGGCGACGCGCGATCGTGGCGGTCGTCGATCGAACAACACTCGCGCTCTCTCTCTCTCTCTTCTTCTCTCAATTGTCTCTCTTGCCACCCGTCACCCTCCTCCTCGAGTTCGTACGTAGTACGTTCGGTCGTTTTCGTCGTAGTCGTTACCGTCGTTACCGCCGGTGCCACAGTCACAAGAGTTTAAACCAAAGGTTCATATATCGTTGATCGAACGAGATCGACGCTTCTCTTTCGTCGTGATTCGATTGATATGACTTACTTTTGTAACGCGTATCCGACCGATCCAGCGACCGATCGACCGAACGACCGATCGACCGACCGACCGACCGACGTCCCTGTCTCCACGTCGAAGTTTACAAACGAGAGAGAGAGAGAGAGAAAGAGTGAGCAAGGCAAAGAGAGTAAGGAGTGGGAGTAATGGGAGGGGAGAAAAAGAGAGAGAGAGATAAAAGTAGAAAGAGAGAGAGAGAGAGAGAGAGAGAGAGAAATTCGATACGAATAGAAACAACGATGGAAAAGAAAAAGAGGTGATTATTTATCCTGGATTCAGCGGAATGTCCGCAATCGTCGAGTCGAGTTGCTTGCTTGCTTGTTTGCTTGTTTGCGTGCGTTCTTGCGTTCGTGCGTTTTGGCCGTGCAATCAATCAATCAACCAACCAACCAACCAACCAACTAACCGACCGACCGATCGACCGACCGATCAACCAACCAACCGACCGACCGACCGACCAACAGACCGACCAACCGACCGACCGTCCGTGCGGCAAAGGTAAGTTAAACTGAGAGCACCGGCGCGCCTACGGTATAAACGAGATTAAAGCCCCGTACCCGCGGTAACGTAAAGCTAGCCAATCACGTACTGGCTTTGAATTACTTGGCCAATCACAGAACACCATACTCACCTGGCGAACGGTTAGAACCCAGGTGCGGCCGTTAAGGCGCCATTGCCTGGCGTTGGCACGTTACCTGCTCTCCTCGCTCTTTCATTCTTTCTCTCTCTCTCTCTCTCTCTCTCTCTCTCTGTCTTTTTATCTCTCTGTCTCTCTTGGCCAACGCGGCATGAGTGAGACGAGAGGGGAGAAAGGAAAGAGGTAAGGGAAAAGGTGGTATACAGCAAGGAGAGAGGCTTCGGAGACCGGTGCGTTCTGCGATGGAAAGAGATAGCGATAGTTAGATAGAGAGAAAGAGGGAGAAAGAGAGAGAGAGAGAGAGAACGATACTATACTCACCGAGTCGCGAAAGAAACTCGGTGATAGAGCGAAACGAACGACGAAAGTGGCCCACGATCGCCGAAGGAGAAACAGAGAGAGAGAGAGAGAGAGCAAGTTTATTATACGCTGCGACACGAGCTCTGAAGTGAAAAGGAGATAGAGCGTAATACGCAACGGTGAGTATCGTATAAGAAACAATACGATGTTAATATCCAATGGAATATATAATACCTAGCGTATGGTGATACCACAACAAAAGAGAGAGAAAGAAGATATTCGCGAATCTCCCGTCGTCCGGTTATTACGAATCGAATTCGCTCGATGACTAAAAGTTTCTTGCTCGTTCCCTCGGCCGACGTGGGGCGTCCTTAAGGTCGCGAGCATCCACGTAACTCGATACGCCGGTTTCTCTACGGTTGGCAAACGTTCTTTTTTCTTCTTTTTCTTCTTTTTCCATCTTTTTCTTTTTTCCTTTTTTCCCCGTTTTTTCTTAAAGCACTTTACTCGTTGCACGCGCGCCCCCGTAGTTAAGAAAGTTTAACTCCTCTTCGAATTTTCCAATGTCCCTTTGATATTATAGCGATATAATACAAAGAAATACGTATGTTGATATTATTTCATTGATTTCGTTTAAAGTCAATTTCGAATATCGATCGATGTTTTCTATAAAAAAGAGGAGAGAGGAGGGAGTGATGGAAGCGTAAGAGTGGGGGACGATGGCAATCGTATATTGGTCTATATTGCTCCTATGAAATTAATTGACATCTTTAAGATCTCTCTCTCTCTCTCTCTCTCTCTCTCTCTCTCTCTCTCACACGTGTAATTTTTTTTCTCTCTTACGACGTAACGTTTTCGCTTAGTGTCTCCGCGAAATACGAACCTTCCGCGAAACGTATATACCGGCTTTCACGTGATAATATTTCATCGACACGCGAGACGAACGTTTCCCGGAAATATGTACATACGTAATTCGAAGAAGGCGCGGGTTCCTCGACAGATTCTGCGTCTCCTTTTCTCTCTCTCTCTCTTTCTCTCTTTCTCTCTTTATCTCTCTTTCTTTCGTTCGTTCTTCTCTCGATTACGTTTAATAGCCATCGGTGCTGACCCCTGCCGACCAATGTCGAAAACATTATTTTGTCTCTTATAACCTTTAAATATTCAACGTACGATGCCACTTTACTTAACACACACACACACACACACCATAATAACTTTCTCAGGTATTTCATCAATTCATTGTGCTTTCCCATAAATAAATATTTTCCATAATTATATATGTATGTTTCTCTCTCTCTCTCTCTCTCTTTTTCGATGTATCGTCGAATCGTTATAGAAATGTAAAAAAAAAAAAAAAAAGAACCTCTCCAATCTTTCTCGAGGGGTACCCAATGACAAATAAAGGATTGGTTTCAGATTCGATAAGAAGTACTCGCGGGGCTGCGTCTCAAGAATGTCGGTGTTTCAAGACGAATACATATATAGAAGAGAGTCGGAGAAGAGTCGAATAGGGTGGAGGTGAAGAAGGAGGTGAAGGAGGAGAAAGAGGAGAAGGTGGGGAAGAGTCGTTATCTAAATTACTCTATTTTCTCGAGGGTCGCTCTAGATGGATTTTTTTCCCTTTTCTCTTTTTTTTTTTCTTTTTTCTTTTCTTTTCGTTCGACCAGAACGCCGGTATCGAATCAAGGTGGGTGTTCCTTCTATCTATCTTTCTCTCTTTCTCTCTCTCTCTCCTTATCTTTTTATCTCTATCTCTCTTTCTCTTACTGTCAACGAAAGAAGTTCATTTTATTTGATGCGACCAACAAGATTTTCGATATTAAGAAGAGACTAAAGTAACGTGTACAGTTCGGTAAATGAAGTTCCGTTAGGGAATAGCTGTAGATAGTTAGACGAACCGATCGGTCCATCCACCCATCCGTCCAACCATTCATCGAGAACGTTCACAATTTTCTGATAACTATTATATTAAATTTAGTATAAGAAAGGAAAAAAAGTTCTTTTCGAGTTTCTTATAACGTCGTAAGCTTCCAACGATGCGAATGATGTTGCCTACTATAAAAACAATTGTGAAATTAATTGAACGCGAAGGGAAAGGAAGGATCTGTATCTATGTACTATGTACATATATATATATATATATATATATCACTGTTATATTATTTATCTCCATTTTCTTTTTTTTGTCTTTTACTTTTTTTATTTTAATCTTTCTTTTTCTGTAACGTCGTATCGAAAATCTAAAAGCTTACATCCTAGTTCATAAAGTCCTTTGATTAAGTATCCTCGATAAAGAGAGAGAGGGAGAAAAAGAGAGTTTTCTATCGGTACGAAGAGAAGACAAACGATATAATAAAAAGAATGAAACAGCATGTATAACGTAGTTTATCGAGTTTAATCCTTATCTATTACGATACACACATCCCTGGTAGTCTTCTAGGATTTTTCAACGTTAAAGTGAATTCCAAGCTTAAAACACAACAACGTGAACCATACTATTTCTCTTACCTCTTCCTCCATCTAATGAAAAACGTTCGTCTATTATATGTTACTTCTCTTGAAATTACACTTGCGATAAGCATTTCCTTGTATATGCATGTACGTTTGCGTGCATGTGTCCGTGTGTATATACGCTTAGCGTATATTTATCGATGCTCGTTCATTGAAAATGCGAATGACTTTAATGATTATGGTTGAACGTTAATGATCGGATAATGAAAGAAATAAAAAAAAAAAAAAAATGAAGGAGAACAGTGGGAAATAAAAAAAGGAAAGAGTTAAAAAAAGGTTTTGTATATATGTATATATATATATATATCTGGTATGCATTGTGGTCTGTGTCCCATGAAAGAGAGGATGTGTTCTCTCTCTCTCTCTCTCTCTCTCTCTCTCTCTTTCTCATTCGTATAATACGTACACACGCAGGTACGTGTTAGTTCTATCCTTCTTCGACAACTTAATGCACGGTAGGCCTACGATCCTTCAGATCGGTGAGACAGGGACGATATAGGTGGAATGTTAATTTCGAGGAGGGGAGATAAACTGCTGCCGGATATAACAGGTGATAGAAAGAGAATGAAAGAGATAGAATGAGAGACAGAGACGGTATCAATGAATGAAAACGTACTATACTCGCCTCGTGTTTGGCGTAGTATTTGCTCGTTCATTCGTCTCTACTTCGAAGTATTTGCGGCTTTCAAAGTCCAACGATAGGCGGTGACGAGAAGGAGGAGGAGAGCGACGACGATGGCAATGGTGGTTTGTCTCTCCTCCTCTCATTCCTAATTAGACATCGAAGATTTGTGAGAACGAGACACTCGATATATTCACCGTTACCTTTCCTTTTCGTTTTGCCAAACTGCGTAAGCTAATCCAAAGTGGCACAAGATTTCGACAATATACCGTCTATACTTATCGTATTGTTTTTTACACTCTTTTCTCTTAATACGGGGTGGGGGAGGCCCAGCGTTTTTATACTATTTTTTTTTTTTTTTTTTTTTTTTTTTTTTTTTGGAAAATCTCCCTTCTATGTTTTTTCCTTTTTTATACTCACGTCCACACGTAGATTTACGAAAATAAAAGAAATCTCTTTCTGCTCCCTCATTCTCTCTCTTTTAACGCCCTGATTTAATAATAAAAATAATGTTCTATCTTTTTTTTTTCTTTTTTTTTTTTTTTATAAGTGCAGTAATTAAAATTTCAACCCACGTATATTTTTTCCTCTGATGGTATTTCGCACGACTATATGTAAGTGCGATCTCGATCTTATACATTTTTTTTCTCCCTCCGTTTATTCTCCATTCTTTCCTGAAATACGTACGAGGGATATATCTAAAGGCGCTGTTTTAACACCGTAGAAAAATTTCGTTACGTCTCTTCCTCTTCCTTCAAAAAAAAAAAAAAAAAAAAAAAAAAAAAAAAAAAAAAAAAAAAAAATCCTTCGTCTTTTTACTCCAAACAGATAAAATTATTCAAATCATTCGAATTCCATCGTTTTACGATTAATTAATTTATCCAATGTTTCAAGTTCTTCGTTTTTCCCCTTTCATAATTGTTATATCTTTAATAAAAATAATTTACGTAGAACCGTCGAAATTATATAAAAATAATTGTTCGGCAGTTCCAATGTGTATTAACGAGTAAATGAGTGAGTAAGTAGTAAGTACTTACGTACTCAATTTCTTCTTGTTGACCCGGTATCGATACTTATCGTTATTACGGTCGAGTCCATATCCGCTACTTACCGTCAGTATCGAATATCGATTGATACCAATGATGTTGACCAATAGCAAATGCACCGATATCGATGTCTATGACCGAGATAGCACGCTTTCCCTCTTGGTATCGTCTATCCGTTCAAAAACTGGTAACACGAAGCTTAGAACGCGACGCTGAAAAATAACGAGAAAGGGAGAAATTTTATATACCTATATAGTAACTATTTCTTGATAAATGTTTACCGGTGAAACCCATTATTATTATATTGTCCTACGGAAATACGAACAATATCTAAAACGAAGCCAACCGAAACGGGAAATTACTTTTTAGAAAGGTCAGGGAAAGCAAAGCTGAGGGAGAGAGAGAGAGAGAGAGAGAGCACCGAATGAAAATAAATTTTCTTGGAAAAGATTTTGGAGGGTAACAAGGTTTCTTATTTCTTAACACCCCTTAGATGACACACCTTAATGATCGACTTTTGTTTAAACTTGGAAATAAAGGAAATGAAGAAAGGGAAAAAAGAGAGGGAGAGTTTTGTTTTAAAGAGAGAGTAACACTTATATTATAAATGACGAAGAATCAAAAAGAAAAGAGTGAAGAAAAAAAGAGAAATATATAGGATTAGTTCGAAAGTTTGTTAATGATATTAACGATCGATTGATCTTATTTCTTTTCTTTTTTCTTTTTCTTTCCAGATTCTAAAATTACAAACTTAGCTAGATCAAACTTTTGGTCTATCTAGGAATACTTGGGACACCCCGTAGATAGCGATGGAAAGTAGAGAAATATGAAAGACGCGATGTATTGGAAACATGAATGATTCACGGGCAAGCGTACGCACGCTTCGAAGGGATATCGATAAGTGAAATATAATGTGAAGTATAAAGTCTCCACCTATATTTCTCTCTCTCTCTCTCTCTCTCTCTCTCTCTCTCTTTCTCTCTCTCACTCTCTCACTCCATATGATTTTTTTCTATCGGTAAGGCCTTCCGGAAAAAATCGTGCACACATTTCCTCCGCCCTCTCTCCTTTCCCTTTCCTATTTCTCATTTACCATCTCTTTCAAACAATACATAATTACATGCATTATAGGAATCATTAAAACCATCTCATCCGTTCTTTCTTTCCTTTCTTCCGCTTCGTTAGACCGACGTTCTTTCGTTCTCCCGACGTCCTTTTTATACAGCTATCTCTCTAATCGTTCATCTCGATGTTGGTTACACGAGAACGATTACACCGATCGGCTTAATGATATTAAAATAAAAATCATTATATATATTTACCGTTTGAATGTCAATATAAATCGTGTTACGCCTAATACTACGATTGATTAACCCCGATATGTTACAAAGCTTAATAGCAGTGCATAAGTTCCGAATTAGAGTAGGACGTTTATATTCCATCGATTAAATCGATATTCTTTCGGGAAGAGGATGAAGGAAGGGAAATGTTCGGAGGAAGGGAGGGAGGGGGAAGGTTCGTAGAGGGATATCTCGTTCCCTTAACGATCGCACTAAATTTCTTTGGTCGTTCGTCGATGCGATATGCATCTTGATTAGCGACACGTGAAAATATCGTTTGAAGTTTCGATGATTGGATGGGAGACATTCAATCGAACGAACGCATACATCCATCTACAGTATTGTATATATCTGTGTGTGTGTGTGTGTGTGTGTGTGTGTGTGTGTGTGTGTGTGTGTGTGTGTGTGTGTCTAGGAGAATTGCGTAATTATTTTTTTCGTTCTCCCTTTTTATTACATTTGTTTCTTCCTTGTAAAATAAGATATAAGGATTTTATGTAGCGCGAGAATGGAGATCGAAGATCAAGAGAGACGATCAATAGAGTAGGAGTAGTATATCGGGATTATCGAAGAAAGAGATTTTTCTATTTAGAGTGATCGATAGTAACCACTTATGGGGGCTTCCTACGTATTTCAGGATAAAGCTCGTATAACTAGAATCGAGGTCACTGGCAGCGATACCGATGACGATCTCTCATCTCGACGGTTGAGGAACGGCGAATAATAAGAAAATGAAAGAGAAGAGAAAAATGGATGATAAGAGAGGAGAGGAAAAGAGAAATTGTGGTACATGCGAGAAAGAGAGAGAGAGAGAGAGAGAGAAGTGAGCTATAGAAGACATTGTCTTCAGGACGATCTTTGTAACGTTCTCTAGGAAAGGTTCTCTAAAAGAAGGATAAAAAGAGAGAGAGAGAGAGAGAGAGAGAAAGAAACGGAAAGAGATATAGATAGATCCATCGTGTTGAATAATGCAAAAGAGGATCGCGTGGATTTTACAGTGGCTACATTCACTGGTAAAGCTAGCTATATGGTTTTATTCGAAACGACGAATATAAAACGTTGATCTCTACTCTCCGTGTACTCGCGGATGCTACAAAAATCGTGCTTACGAGGCGTAATAATTCTCTCTTTCTCTCTCTTTCTTTCTCTATCTGTCTCTATCTGTCCCTATCTCTTCTCTTTATTATTTATCACCCACGTTTGGTGGTCAGACGGTAGAAAACAAGAAAGGCTTTCGAACTAGTCCAGACAAATATTCATGGATACTGAGTATTCCTGGCAAAGACTTATGTAGATCGGGATAGGAGGTATAACTGTTGAAATTACGTTCTGGAAAGAGCGAAACTCGAGTACTATGCTGCTTCAAAACGTAAGAGAGAGAGAGAGAGAGAGACTCGTAATTAAATATACTGAATTACTAAAGCGAAGTACGCTGGAGCCAATATTCTATACGGTCGAACGAGAACGAGGAACGTTTTGCTCGTTTAATATCGACTCCGGAGGAAAACGCATTGGAACGCGACAACCCACGTAGATTTTCCGCTAGGTTTTGTCCTTTCTTTTCGCGATTGCAATTGCAATTGCGATTGCGATTGTGAAAGAAAGTGAAAAGTATGTCCCTCCCCCTCCTCCTAACGATTCCAAATGATACTCAAGAAAAATCATTTTTATTTATTTATTTTTATATTCGTTCCACTTTTTTTTTTTTTTTTCATTCTCTTTCTTAATTATTACAAAATATTCTCTTTCATTTTGCTTTTCTACGCAATCATAAAATCGATTAAATGGAAATAAAAGGAAGGGGTTGGGTTTAAGGAAGAGAAGAGATAAGTACTGGTTATTATATGTATATTTTTTTTCTGTTTTGTTTTTCTTTTTTCTTTTTAATATTTCATGCGTACTTACACACAAAAGACACGGGCTGCCCACGTGACCGAATCTCCCGTCCCTGCGACAGGGACAAACAATGTGTCTGCGGCCACGTTGGGCGCGGCCTAAATAATAGCGCCAGATATAGGTACTTACGTGTATATACGTATGTATGTGCATGCGCATTCGCTCTCTCTCTCTCTCTCTCTCCCTTCCTTCTTTTACCCTCTCTTATATCGTACATACGTAGATCGTAGGAGCAACACGTAATTATTACGACGGTGATCGTGAGTGTAACTCGATAGCACTATGTTCTACATACTGAACTATTGGCGCCGAGCTTTACGCCTACTGTTACCTTCTCTTTCTCTCTATCTTTCTTTATTCTATATTTGACGTGATGTGTCAGTGTAAACATATCTACATAAGTTAAGTTACCCACATAGGGGATATTCAAAGATATGAAACGTTTTCACGCACGCCCATTATTCATGCGATATTATACAAGAGTCAACGAATGATTGTTGAAATCCCGAAAGATTTTTTTGTTTGGTTTCTTTTTCGTCTTTTTTTCCTTTTTTTGTTTTTTTTTAAATCAACTCCGACCCTCGGCACGTGTTCGTGACGGATCGTGAAACGAAATTAGAAAAAAAAAAAAGAAGAAGAAGAGAAAAGAAAAAAAAGAAAAGGAAAACCTTTCAAAGGGTTATCAAGATAACGAATGTAATTTTAACGACGAGAATGCAATTAAAGTCATCGTACCGTTAATGCTTGCAACCCGTCAGCAGAATTACGTGCTCGATAGACAGACAGACAGAGAGACAGAGAGAGAGAGACAGAGAGAGAGGGAGAGAGAGAGAGGGAGAGAGAGAGAGAGAGAAAGCTTTTCGAATGAAGTTCAGCCTACCGCAAAAGTTGAAAATTTCCTGGCACACCGAATGGTACACGGTCGAGCGCGTTACCATTACAGACTACCATCGCGGCTCTAAACTTTGATCATTACTTTCCTATAGAGGATTGTTTTATCAACAATGTTTGATTATCGTTCGATATTAATTGCGTCAATTTTCGATGATATTACATGGACCAAAGAGTGAGATCAGAATAGATTTTAATTGATCGTGATACGCTCTATTTATATTTACATTCGAACGTTTATTCCATTTTAATTCAATACTCAATTCAGAGGTCGTCTTACTTTTAGAATATTAATGTAAAATGTAAATTGAACAATCTCTCTCTCTCTCTCTCTCTCTCTCTATATATATATATATATATATATATATATATATATATATATATATATATATATATATATATTTCCGTTCGCTTCGTTTCTATTCAATTATTCGGAAAAAGAAAAGAATAATCCTGAACGCGAAAAGGTGTATGGAAAAAAAAGGGTCGGAGGGGAGGAAAAGAAAAAGATTTAAAAGATATAACGAAAAAGAGTTCATCATCGACTATATTTATTACTGTTGGGGATAGGAGAGGAAATTTGATCGTAGTCAAGAAGTTTCGAGAAAAGTATTCTCGTTAACGAAGAAACACGATAATATTTGCTTGCCATCGTTGTCTCCATTCTGTCTTTTACATTTTATTAACGGATAAGCTACGGAAATTAGTATCCGGAGTCGTTCGGCTTTGAAAATGTCTTGTATAATAACTACAAAGCGTGATAGTATTTATAATAGTAATATATATATATATATATATATATATATATGTATGTATGTATATATATGAAGAGTAAAGAAAGAGAAAGAGAGACGAGAGTGCTGTCAGAGACAGTTCTCGTTCGACGATCGTTAATCTCACTCAAGTTACGACAATGACGGATAGAGAAGTTTCTTTCTAAGACACCCAGTATACGTGTATGTGTGTATATATATATATATACATATATATGCATGTATGCATGTACGTATGTATGTATGAGAGCAAAGATGCCAATAGTAAGTTAGGATGCTGTTGTTGTATTCGTGCTCATACTCACCTGAGACACGTCTTCGTAATACTAAAGTCTACTAAAGTTTTGGCAAAAGAGTAGATAAGAAGGAACACTTTCCGAATTCATTTTCTTTGTTATTTTTTATTTCTCCATTCTTCTTTTTTTTCTGTGTCTTTCTTTTCTTTTTTCGTATTAAAAGAAAAACGATCTTATCCCTCTCTATCATTTTTGCATCGAATCATTTTATGAAAATGCATTAACTCCTCGTTCGCAATAACATTTTTTTAATTCCTTGTACGTTTAAAACAAGATTGTAAAAAGAAAAAAAGAAAAAAAAAATAAAAAAGAAATTAATCTGATTCGTTTTAGAAACCCAGATTTTGCGTCCACGCGTCACTTGGCGCGACTATCGGATGAAATCATTAATTCCTATTGTGAATCGATATGGATTTGCGTGGGAAAGGAAAAGAGAAAAAAGAGAGAGAGAGAGAGAGAGAGAATAAAAAAAAGGAAGAAAGAAAGAAAGAAAGAAAGAAAGAAAAAGGAGAAAGAATAACGCGGAAATAAATTCGAAAAGAATAGAAAATTGGAGTGGAAAAAATACGATCCGTGATATGCCCGTCGAGTTACAGAATATTTGCATTCGATATATCAGTATTACTTTTTATTTTATTTTTGCAAACAAGAGAGAAAATTGATTCTTTTTTCTTTCTTTCTTTCTTTCTTTCTTTTTCTGTTGTTTCTTTCTTTCCTTCTTTCTTTTTCTGTTATTTCTAGCTCGCTCGTATTTTTTAAACGATTCTGTCGGTATTGGAGAATAGAAAGAAAGGAAGAAAGAAAGAAAAAAAAAATAAATAAAAGAAAAATCAAGAAAAAAGAAAAGAAAAAGAAAAAAGGAAGGAAAAATAAGGAACATAGCGAAGAATGAAAGGACAGATAAGTACGTAACTCGTTTTACGGATCGACGAGTCCGATTTAGGGGTGGAACCGAAATCGTTGTTCGAATTCGTGATTTACTTTTTTTTTTCTTTTTTTTTTTTTCCTTCTTCTCTCTGTATCGGACAAACTGAAGGGAAAAAAAGCTTTATCCAGAGATCGTGTTGTATATATATATGTATGTATGTATATATGTATGTATGTATGTATATACAATATAAATACATCAAGGGATAGTATCGTAATATGATGTCACCGGATTTGAAAGCACGTGTACTACTCGCTCGGTCATCCCCCCCTCTATCCACCCTCTCCTCACCACTCTTATTCCTTCTTCTCTTTTCCTTCTCATCCTCATCCTCGGCCTTTTGTTTTTTTTTACTTTAGCTTTTTTTCCGATCGAAGCTCCAGGATTATCAAGAAATGCGAATACCCATACGAATTTTTACAAACGATCGATGAAATTCGCTCTAGGGGAAACCAAATTTCCTTGGGTTCCTTCACGATAGAGAAAGCTTTATGCTGCAATATCACTGATGTTACTTTGGAAAAATCAAACACGCCGAACTAGAGTTTGATAAAATGAAGAAGTGAAGGAAGAAGAAAGGAGAAAAAGGGAACGGACGCTTTAATACGAAGCTAAAGTTTTCTTGGCCATTGGTAAACTTCCCTTCGAAGCCAGTAATCAAGAATAGATATCCATCGAGTTGAAAAATCTTGATGAAAGTAAAACATCTCTGGGACAGATATGAAAAAAAAAAAAGGAAAAATGAAAAAATTATATGAAAAGAGATTCTCATCTGTATGGGATCGATCGATCGTTCTATATCTCGATATAACTTTTCTATCTTCTTTATTATCGAAGGGTATTGTATTATATTAAAAAGAAGAAAAAAAGAAAAAGAAAAGGAAAAAAAGAGAAAGAAAAAAAGCAAAAGAAAAAAGAAATGAAAAGAAAGAAGAAGAAGAAGAAGAAAAAGGAGAAAAATAAAAACGGTCTTTTTACGTCTGATTCCCGGGAAATTTCAAACGCGACATTCTTTCTGGACATCCTCTCAGCCCTCCCGTTGCTTTTCACGTAACGTAGTGCTCTTCGGAGGGAGACACGGATTTATATCGTCGAGGCTGACTCTAGCATCTCCTTTTCGTGTCTCCAACTCGAATAAGCCGACATTAACGCAACGAGTAGCTTTCCACGCGCGTAATCCTCGTGCCTGCAGAGGTCCGACAATTTACACTTATACTTTGAGGACAAATAATAGTGTGTGTGTGTGTGTATGTGTATATATATATATGCGTCACTGACCCTCGAGATATCTCGACGATTATGCTTACCCTCTCTCGATCTGTCCTTCTTACGCTCGCAAATTTGTCTCTGTTTCTCTTCGAGACAACTTATGGTCTTGGTAAAAGAAAAAAAAGGGACAAAAAATAAGAGGAAAGATAGAGAGAGAGAGAGAGAGAGAGAGAGAGAGAGAGAGAGAGAGAGAGAGATCCTCTCGGGATCGTTTTCCAAACGATTCGCCATTTTTTTACTCTTGTTATTGACGTAAGAAAAAAAATAAAAGGGAAAACATTAAAATTGATTAGTCGATTAGAGACTTAAATCGTTTTAATATGCGCTTAAACGACCGACGCGACACCGTTATACTCGTAAATCTTAGAAACGAGATCTCCTATCCGTGTGAGATTAAACCAAGTTAGATATTATGAATTTTTCGAGTATAATTAGGTAATCTCAACAACGAGTAACGAGGGAAAATCTTTGCATAATGGTTGCTAAGACCGTATCCGTCGTAAAATCGTTTATAACACGCTATAACTGAATTGCGTTCTTCCGTGAACAAATAAATATGATAAATGCGTCTCGCAAGTATACAGGATTTGCATCTACTCGCAAGCACACACACACACACACACACACACACACACACACGTATCTAAGAATGAATCTGTAAAACCAAGGAATACATTTAAAAGGTATTATTTTCACTCGTGGTATCCGTCCACTTCTCATTTACACACAAACTTTTTATCTTCCTTTTCGTCGAAAGTTCTTCGAAGAATCTCACGATAAACTGGAAAAATGTGAAACGTTTCCGCGCGTTAAAGTTTACTCCCGATAAGTTTGTAATTCGAGCGATTTAGAAAAACGCTTCTATCTCATGGAAAAGAGAAAAGTTTCTTTTACGTTGCGGAGATAGGAAATTTTTTTTTCTTCTTCTTTTTTTTCTTTTTCTTTTTACTTTTCTTACTTTCTTTTGCTCGTTCATTCGGTTCGTTCAAGTTTTTCTAAGACTAGGTATTTCAAAATTACGTGTCTCCTTCGTTTGGTCCCAATAGGAATGACTAATCAATGAGAGGATATATATACCGAAATTGTGTTTGTGCATTCGATCGCTCGTCAATCGGCCTTTACTCCAATGTAAATTTTGACCATCTTCTCGTGGCGAGTTGTTGACTTGTTGAGAAACAACAAGGCATCTCCTCTCTCTCTCTCTCTCACTCTCTCTGCCCTTTCTCTATCGCTCATATTAGAAGTGCCACCTATCTATCTATCTACCCCTTCGTCTACACTCTCGACGAACTATTAAACTTCGATGTTCAAAGTTTCTCATCGTCCTTTATAATCTATCGTAAATAAGAGAGTATATTGCTTAACTATAGGATAAACTCAGGATGGACTTTTAAATTCGTATAGATTCGATAGGCAGCCAATAAATAGCTTCCTTAAGAATCGGGATAATCGTTGAAACGGGCTTTCGAAAGCTCTCCTGATCTTAATCCTCGGGCTCACTTTGGAAACATTTCAAGTAGTAAGGAAGATGCGGTAAAGTAATTTAAAAGTCGTTATAAAAGCACTTACCCTAATGGAAAGGCAAATAGGATTTTGGAGAGCGTTGAGTTTGCATCGGTTTAAAGAAAAGGAATCGTATGGTTTCTTTTTGTTTTCTTTTTTCTTCTTTTTTTCCTTTTTTTCTTTTCTTCTTTCTTTCTTACTTCTTTCATAATTCCATTTCATTGCTTTTTTCTTCCTCTAAGCACATTAACGATCTCTTGGAAGGGAAAAGAAGAGGAGGATGATGGAAAGATATAGAAAAGACCATAGATAGTTCGAAATTTCTTTCTATTATTGTTTTGTTTTTCTTTTTGTTTGCTTCTTTTTTTTCTTTCTCTCTTTTTTTTCTTCTTCTTCTTCTTCTTTCCTTTTTTCTCGCAAAACTCGAAGTACCGAGATAACGCGCGTTAAATGAAAACTGGGGAAAAGTAAGTAAGTGAGTAAGTAAGTACGTGTTTCCTTTGGAAAAGTCACGAAAAAGAAAATGAAGGAGGAGAAGAAGACGAAGAAGAAGAAGAAGAAGAAAATGAACAAGTAGAAGAAGAAGAAGGAGAAGTAAAAGAAATAGAAATAGAAAGAGACGTTAAAAGAAGGAAGGTTAGCATCAAAAGTTCTTGTCGTTTATGTTCCCTTTTCGAACTCGTAAAGAGTCAGGAGCGTGAAGAGGTTAAAGGGGCATGGAATACGTGTTCGAAAGAGATAAATACACGACAGGAGAGGAAAGAGAAACAGGGAGAAACAGGAAGAGAGAGAGGGGAGGAGAAGAAGATGACGATACGTCATGTCTAACGCGTCATAAATTCGTCGCAATGGAGCATAAAAAAGAAGGCACCATCCTTTATAACCATATAGAAGAGGAAAAGCTTTTTCACTCGAAAGCTTGAAAAAAAAAGAAAAAAAAAAAAAAAAGAAAAAAAGAAAAAAAAGAACAAGAAAGGAAAAACACCACGAAAATGTTAAAGGAAACGAAATCGTGACACGATTTTCATGCAAGAGAGACCACCCTTTTTTGCGTTTTCGAACGAGCCATGCGAGTATGCAAAAAGAAAGAAAGAAAAAAAACGAAAAGAAATAAAAAAGAATAACACAAACCTTCGGTTGCTTTGGCACATATATCTATATATATATCTATATATATATATATCTATATATATATATCTATATATATATATATATATTTTTTTTTTTTCTAAATATTAAGTAAAGAAGCACAACTCCTGGCGGATTAATAATAAATAAGAGCATAGTGGGTCGGTTGGAATGCTGAATGAATTTTCATGTTTCACGTAGCGGTTAAAACAAAAAAAAAAAAAAAAAGAATAAATAAAAAAAAAGAAAATAAAAAAGGAACGGGAGAACACGGGACGTAACTTTTTCATAACCGGCAGCCTTTATTATTTCAACGTATAACAACAACAACAACAACAACAAAAACAA
>NC_060957.1:13784366-13831866 GCF_910589235.1 Vespa crabro
TTAGATATTATATTTTTATTTCTAATGTATAATCTTGGAGAAAAGTTTGAATATGTGCCGTTTGTTAAGAAGGTAAGAGTCAAGTATTATATAGAAATGACAAGTAATTTATTTTTATAATTATGTTTTGTTCAGGCCTTAAAACGAATAAAGGATAGCTTAAACGTTATGAAGAGGACTTTACTGCAACAATCAAAAAGCAAGGTTAACGATTCGCCAGTAAAAATAGATAATTATGAAGCTTCTTATAAAGTTATTCATGAGATAGAAGTGTATAATGCATTCTTTTTAAATTTAAGAGACTTATGCGTAAACAATCTATATCCGGATGCCACGTATTCTCGTAGAAAGAATAGTTTGCAAATACTCTGCATTATGTTAGAATTTTTAGATCACGAATTTAGAGATATTACTTGGAATTCTAAACAAGCAGAGAAAATATTTATGTGCTTGCTATTAGACACATACGAGGCCAATAAAGAGATGGCTTTTAAAATATTGAAATCTATTAATCCAATTATTTTGGGTTTGGACGCAGAAAATCGTCTTTGTGAAATGATCAATGTTGCAACAGATCTGGGTAATAGTATTAGACCGATAGATAGTATAACTGCAGCATATATGTTTAAAATCTGTATGCTCTCGCCTTTATTGCAAAACGTTCTTTGCGAATATTATAATATGAATCAGTTTCCTAATGGAATTGCAGAATCTCATATCTTGCAGTTGATATTATTTCTGATAAGAAGATTAGAGGTATGTATTACGTTATACGATTGATCATACATTTTTTGTTCATTTATTCTAAAATCATATTTTAGGTATCTCTGATGGCAGCGAAAGAAAATATAGTTATGGCAGTTACAAGGTATTCTCTTTACGGATATCTCTTTTGTTTGAGAAGTTTAATATCCAATTGTGACTTGAGGTATTCACGAATTATTTTTTCATTTATTCCATTAAAATATCTGCTGTTATTCTATATGCATTAAGATTTGATATAGTATCGTAGGTACAGAAAAATTATGGCAAGAAACAATTTCTAAGGTTATATTGATGTGCTTTGAACTGAATAAAGTAGTTTCGATAATAGTGAATAATTCATCCCCTGAGGGACACCTACCAATGGATTTGAGTCCACATACTACGAATGGTTTATTTTTTAATCCAGAGAAGGAGATAATAACCCCACAAATGATACTTCTTTGTTCATGGCGTACGGTGAAAGAGGTCAGCCTTTTGTTCGGTCAATTGGCAATTAAATCAACCATATCTAGTCACAACGTATCAGGGGAACTATTGACTGAAAATCAAGTAAGATATATCAGATACTTGCTACGATAAATTCATTATTGTCTAATCGTTGAAATGTTTGATTCCAACAATTGCTAGATTATCCAAATAGGAGAACATCTAGTCACTCTTCTTAGCGAAACAAAACACAGAGGTGCGTTTGAACAAGCGTACGTTGGTTTTAATCAATTATGCACTCGTTTATGGCGCATAGAGAATACTACTTTAAATCAATTACCAAAACTTTGGTTACATCAAATTTTGTTAGCGATAACTGGCCTATTGCCTGGCAATTTTAAATTTTGTGCGACCAGAAGAAGCGCAGGAGTACCGTTTATGGTTCAAGTAAGTTGAACGTATGGTTCCTTTTAAAGAAAAAAAAAAAAAAAAAAAAAAAAAAAAAAAAAGAAAAGAAAATCATACATAATACATAGTTTCGTCTCATTATTTAACAGGCACTCGTATCTTCCGAACCTTCTATTCAATACAATTCAGATATCTCGGCATTGCACTCTGTTATGAAAATATTGTTAGGATTCACTGAACTCGAGGATAACGTAAACGTTTGGAAAGACATAAAACGTGTGGTTTATGAGAAAACTATATTTTCGGAATTTGAAAATTTTATCGATCTATCGAGAACGGATATAAACGAAAGTTCATGCGAGGATAACAAAATACAAGTTACCGAAATAAAAACTCACGCCTTGAACATTTTGAGAGCTTTGTTTAGACACTCCCCGCTGGGCGATTCCGTTAAAACTTTTATCGCCGATGGTGTAATAGCGGCATTTAAAAATTACGATGGAAAATCTTGGGCGGTAAGATCTTTTTATGATAGTTATTTTTTACGTCCTTATAAAATTTAATATATTAAAGTTCTAAATTTGATCGATAGGAACGAAATGCAGCAACTTTGTTGTTCAGTGCACTGATCATTCGAATCTTCGGCGTGCAAAGAACAAAAGATCATATCAATCTAACGGCGGACAACAAAATGACGGGTAAAATATTTTTCGAAAGATATCCTGGTCTATTGCCGTTCATGCTGGACGAATTGCAAACTTTCGTATCCATCAACGAGAGTCTGATAAAGCCAAACATACAATCGATTTTGTTATTACTGTCGCGATTGTATCTCAGTTATAATTCTGACGGAGGCGATGTCAATTGGAAGGTCTCTATAAATTGTTAAGAAAAAAGAAAAAAAAAAAAAAAAAAAAAAAAAGAAAAAAAATAATAATCTAATTGCGCGTAACGGAAACACGTAAGGATATACATGTGATTTTAGATTGACGAATTCATTCATTTAGTTTCTCAATGTGCGAAGTCACCTGTCTGCAAAACTCGCGAATTAGCAGCCAGAGCCCTCGTACCAATGATGACGGAAACAAGCGCTACTAATATTATTAAAAAATTGTTTGAAATAGTAACTTCTGGAGAAATAAGTCATTTGTCATTGAACGCTATGCACGGTTACATGTTACAGGTACGGTTTAAAAGTCTTTTTATCCGTTATGAAATTTTTCATCTTTATAATCAACATCGTTCATTTTTATTAGATCCTGGAAATAGTAAAAAGGCTAAGAGTTATAAAGCAAAAGTTAACGTCCACGGATCTTTGTTCATTTTTCGAAGGTACAACATGGATTTTAAGGAACTTGGAGATATATAGCAATGGTCCAGTTTGCTTTCCATTAGCTACAGCTTACTTAGATACCCTTCACGAATTACTTAAAGCGGATTATAAGATGTGAGATATTCAGTTAATCGGATCGCCAATCTATTATCAAACATTTGAACGTTTCTTTTTCGTTTGTAGGATTACGGATACGATCTTATTAAATATATCGAGTACATTAAAACGACACATCTTGGAACATAATATATTAAAGCATGCACCGAGTCAAGAAATTTATAAAGTTTCTGCTGTTAAATTAATCGTTTATATAGGACAGAATTATATGTTTAATATTACGGCTAGAATACATTTACATATATTAAGCGTACCCGAACCCGAATTGCAAACGATCGCATGGTCGACGATAATAGAAGTTATAAACGGTGCTACTTGTCCTCACGAAAAGAGATTGTTGAACGATCGAGCTATCGACGTTGCTTGCAATTCTATATCTTATCTTCCTAAATATAATCCTGAATTGCAAGATGCGATTTTCGATTTTCTTTACGCTAGCTTAATGTTTATGGACAAATCTTCGACAACGGAGGATCGCTACGATAAACAAGAGATCTGTTATCTGGTCTTGAACAAGATGAGAATTAATAATCAGAGGCATAGTTATTGCGAAAGAAATAGTTACTTGAGATTGCTTGGTAAATCTTACAGCACATTGCATTGCGAATTGAAGGTATCAAAATGCTCTTTACAATAAATTGATAACTTCCTGTGTCTACGTATGTACATATATATATATATCTGATTTAAGGATAATACAATTTCGATAGAATGTACGGAAGACGTTTATAGCAATTTTTGCGACAATTCTTGGATCGGTAGTTTAGAAATGGATTTCAGAAGATCCGTCTTTGAAATAATGTATCAACTTTATTACACGAATACGGACGTTAGCCGGCAATATTGTAAGTACTTGATGAGACTTTATTATTTTCATTTTCATACAATTTCATTTAAATCTATAATGAAATTATTTTAATTTCGTAGCACCGTTGTTAGAATGGTGGACAACTGTCTTACAATTATTGGTCGACGATAACATGGAAGTAAGAAGAGAGGCATCTCGGTTAGTTTGTAAAATCGAATCGAACGGTGCACTGGAATGCGTCTCTGCGATGATACAAACGTTTTTCGAACAATTTTATAATATCGTTGGTACAAAATATCCAAGCGTTGCGGTAGTTGCGTTATTTTGTTGGGGCACATCGTTATCCGGTAACATGGATTACGAAATGGACGAGACCGATGTAAGTAAACGTCGCGTTACGTAACATCGTCATTTTAAGATTCCTATGCAGTAATTATTTTTCAATTAGGTATTCAACAAGTGTAAGAATTACGACTGTTTCGAGCCAGTGCAATTGTCGAATACGTGCGTACAATTCATTAAAGCGATAACCAAACGTTATTCCCTTGATAGTCCATTACCGATGGATGCGATGCGCTGGTTGACCTTTCACCTCAATCTGGATCTAACGAAGGCTACGAGCTTTCGCAAGCTCGTATCGTCATACGGCGATTACGTACCTGTTATTGAAAAGCAACTACGTGATATCTTGGATCCAACATATAAGGACAAACTCCTTCAGATTTTGGCATACGAAAAATACGCTTCATTACATTCCCAGGAATGTTAGTCGTTAAAAAAAGATTTAATGTAAATAGATTTAAGTAAGGCGCATTGGATGCTATCCTATTTCGGGCTAGTTTGATCCTGAGAAATAGACAAATAAAGGATAATTTTCCAAAGTGCGGCTAATCTCGAACGTATTTACTTCAAAAAAAAAAAAATAATCATTTCTTCACAATTTCATAATAATAATAATAATAATAATAATAATAACAATAACAATAACGATAACAATAAGGGAAAAAAAAAGGAATATAGAGAGCGGGAGATGCGCGATGGGAGAGAGCGATGAAAAAAAAAAAGGAAGAAAAAGAGAAGAGAAAAAGAGAGAGAAGAAGGAAAAGAAAAGGACAAAAAAAAAGGGAAAAAGTACGTGACGAGATAATCGATTCTCGATATAGGAAATTGACGTTATCGATGGCGACGACAGATCGAATTACCGTCTAACGTCGGTAGAGGGTGCGAGTAAAGGCGTAGTTCCCTCTCTCCTCCCGTCGTCGTTAGCTGCTGTCTCACTCAATTGCCGCGCTCGTCGCGTGTCGACGCTAGCGTCGCGGCTGGCCGTCCGCGTACTCCGGTCGTGTGTAATTTCGTCTCCTCCGTGTTAGATCGGCTGGTCCGCCCGTATTATTTTAACGCTTTTTTTTTTTCGCGCACTCTTAGCGCGCGAGTAGTGACCTTCGTATAGAAGGAAGACTCGGTGCCCGTTATATATCTCTCGTAAAAACGTCAAGGACATAAGGGCATATAATATCGTACGACATTTGGTGACAGCGGGAAGGAAAGAGTGGAAAGCTCCTTTGGGGAAGAGGAGTTTTCTAGTGGCACAACATACATATATATATACACGAGGGTAGACGGAGAGCAGTGTGAAAATAGTGTGTGTAGTCGGAGAAAGTGAACACGAGTCGAGGACAACGACGACGACGACGACGACGACGACGACGACGACGACGACGACGACGACGACGACGACGAGGAGAAGGACGAAAACAATAACGACAACGACAATAACAACAACGAGGGATACGACGAAGACGAAAAGAAAAACGAGGACGAAGATAACGATATCGTTCACGACGGCGACGGCGACAAAGACGAAGACGCAGACGGCGACGGTAACGGTGGTGTCGGCACGCAGTACGCACGCACGCGTAGAGGAAGGGCAACAAATAAGAGGAGGAGAAGGAAGAGAGGAGGGAGGAGGAGGTGGCGGTGGTGGAGGAGGAGGAAGAAAAAGAAGAGGAGAAAGAGGAGATCATCTACCGATCGGACGATCGGTCGGCGGCGACGGTCGTCGTCGTCGTCGTCGTCGTCGTCGTCGGGCCGCCGATGGCAGTGTACTAGTAAAAGTAATAGCAATAATAATAGTATTACTAGTAGTACTAGCAGTAGTAGCAGCAATAGCAATAATAGTAATAGTAGTAATAGTAGATACTGATGGCAGCAGCAGCAGCAGCAATAATAGTAGTAGCAGTGCTACTAGTAGTAATAGTAGTATTAGTGGTCTTCCTAGTGCTCCTCGTGCTGATGCTCCTAGTGATGGTGCTCTAGTGGTTGTGAGCAGACCGTCGTTGTGTTGCCGCTGCTGCTGTTCTTCGGCCGTCGGTGCGTATTTATGCCAGGCATGGAGCGCCGGACTCAGTGCGCCCGTTTCAAATCGTTACGAGCCGTTACCGCAGACTCCACGTCGAAGTAACACGAAGGAAAAAGAAGAAGAAGGAAAGAGCGAGAGCGATAGAGAGTGAGTGAAAGAAACAGAGAGAGAGAGAGAGAGAGAGAGAGAGAGAGAGAAAGAAGGTGAGTCCGCCACAGAGAAAGAGATCGAATCGGTCGACGACTCCTCCCCTCTCCTCCTTCTGTCCCTTCCGTCCACCGTACCTGCCCCCTCTCCTCTCCTCTCTACGTCCTCCCTCCCGTGAGAGAGAGAGAGAGAGAGAGAGAGAGGTCTTGACCCACTTGCGTCTATCTCCTGCGGAGCTGTCATCCCTCTCGCGTTTTCGCGCCTATTTCGCGCGATCGAATAAAAGAGAAAATCAGAGAAATAATGTTTCTCGACGACGATCTATGGTAAACTAAAACGATGACGATCGACGACGACGACGACTAATTCTCTTTCTCTGTCACGCTAACAGAAGACAGAGAGAAAGAGAGAGAGAGAGAGGTGAGCGTAGGGAGGTAGAAGCAAGCTGGAACGAGTTTGAAAACTAGCAATGCCGGTCCGACGGACATCTGCGATTCCTAAAGTGCGTCCTTTCCAAACAGGGAATGTTAAATAGCCTTCGCGCTTGATCGACTAACGGAGCCTTCTCGAATGATCTTTCTTGACCCAACTCCTCTCTCTTTCTCTCTCTCTCTCTCTCTCTCTCTCTGTATGTAACTCTGTCTCTATCTTTCTGATCGTAGAAAGGGTCATCGATCTTTCGAAATCGTTTCTCGTCCACGCCTCTCGTTTCAAGGACGTTCGTCTATCTATCCATCTCTGTCTCCCCCCTCTCCCCCCCCCTCTCTCTCTCTCTCTCTCTCTATCTTCCGAGAAGGCTGATGCCTCGGATCGAGTTATGCTTACGTTATATTACATTCCGTTGTTATTACAGGAAAACTTTCGACGAAGAGAAATAGAGATGGAGATATAGATAGATGAATGAGACGTACGTTACGAGCTATTTCGTTTACAAATACAACTAACTAGTTGTATGTACATATCAATTACGTTTAGTCGTTAACGCATTCTCGCAATAGATCAATGTCTTGTCTCTTGCGTTCTTTTCTATCTTTCTTCTTTTTCCCTCTCTCTCTCTCTCTCTCTCTCTTTCTCTTTCTCTTTCTCACACACTCTTACCCTCATCTTTTTTCTTTCTCTCTTTTTCACAATTATTTTCTATAAGTATTAAGAGAAATTCATTAATAGATAATATATTTCTTACAGTTTTATAATCTACTTATTGTCGTGTATATTCGTTTCGTATATTTTTAGAACGAACGAAATGAAAAAAAAAAAAAAAAAAAAAAAAAACAAAATGAACACTGTCGATAGAATCCCGAAGTATCATTCGTAAATAAGTTTAAAATACTTATTTGATTACTTATGTACATTTCAAAGTTCTCGCGCGCGTTTCGATTGTAAATCAAAATGGCGGGCCCACCGGCGACGTAGTAATGTAAAGTAATAGTATTGATATATTAGTAGATCCGCTTGTCGTGTCGCGTTGGTCGTGGTCGTCGTCTTCGTCGTCGTACAAATCGATGAAGTTTCGGAAATTATACCGGAAATTTAATACGCCGTCGAAAGAGGTTTGTTTATCTCTCATCCGCGTTTACCCCGATTACGTAAGCGAAACGACCACCGGTATATATACCTACATACGGTACCTATTTCTACCTATGTATATATATATATATACCTACATATATACAACGTACATAACACAACATATGTACGTATGTATATAATGTTTTATATAGATCAGTCTTCTTTCTTTGTCTCGTATGCTTGTGTAGTGTACATATATACATATATATATATATATAATGCGCGTGTACGCGTTTGTACCATTCGACTCGCATATTCACCAGAAAAAAGAAGAAGAAGTAGAGAGAAGAAAAGTATTCTCAGAAGATATAGAAGCGCTCGTTTGAAAAGCCTTTTCGGCCGTTCTTTGGATCGTTGCTTCGACGATCTCTCGGGGTGATTGTACTCGTAAAAAAGGTATTTCTGGTATCCTTTCTTAAGGACCGACAAAGAAGGGAGAGAATGAGAGAGAAAGAGAGAATTCAGAGCTCGTTTCTCTCAGAGGAATCTTCTTCCTCAATCGCCTTTTCCGAGTATCGCGATATGCCGTTCGATTGAATGTTTTAGAAACGTTTCTCTTAACGAGGTATATACTCTCATAATGAGAACGTTTTCATAGTTTAACAAACGATACCTTTTACTACAAAGTATTTATTTTATATATATATATATATATATATATATATATGGTATGTATGTATATATTTATTTATTTACGTATTCATTTACGTATTTACGTCTTACACGATCGATAAATCCGAAGGACTTGAGAGAGAGTGAGAGAGAAACGATTTTTCTTTCTATTCTTAAACGACACAACAAATCATAACTCGTTATACTCGTATCCGATTGGCTAAGAACATTTTCCCGTGTTAATATGTATCTCGTATTTTATTGGTGATACGTCTGTCTTCGAATAGGTACTTTACTTATGATCCGTAATAATGAAACGAACGCATCTCGGACTGATTTAACAAGCATAACGAAGCGTTTTTAACTCCAATCATATCCGATAGATGACACTTTTTCATCGATTACCTTTCGATCGTTCTTTTTTTTTTTTCTTTTCTTTTGTTTTCTATCGTTTTTTCTCTACAATATGGCGGATGTTGTTAAAGAAAAAAAAGTGTCTTATTTCGTCTCGAATAATATCGTGAAGATGTCTTTTATCTGTTTTCTTTTCTTTTTTTTTTTTTTCCCCTTTATAACGAGAGTTTTTAAAGTTACGCAAGCCAACATTTTTCTAATCTTTCAACGTGAAAATATTATCGTCCTTGGGATGTGAAAGAAAATGTGACGTTTCATTAGTTAAAATTGATAGATGCGTACATATGTAGATAGATAAAGGGTCTTAAAAGACCATCACTATCTACCCTTCAGCACTGAACCACTCAATATAATTTCAAACGCTTCGAAGTATGCTCGAGGAAACTCATCGTTTAGTCGAACGTAAGTTTAATCAAGTATATATATATATATATATATATTTTTTTTTTTTTTTTTAAATAGATTCGAACGAAATTATTCATCAATTTTTGCGAACAGAATCAGATCAAAAGATCCCTTTGTTAATTGTTAAATCGAGTGTACATAGTAATTGCGTATTCGTTAATCGTTTTAATATAATATAAAAGTATAATTAAAATATATAATAAAATATATAATATCAAAATTTAATATAATGTAAAAAACATGGTTATAATATAAAGGTCAGTTACATCGAATTGAATGATGCTAATTTAATACGAACACAAGTTTGTGGTGACAAAGGTTATTACGTGATATTGAAGATCAATTGCTATTCTTTTCTTTTTTTTTTTCCCCGAAGGACCAGGTTACTTTATTCTTTTTTTTTTTTTTTCGATCATGAAACTATAAGCCTTAAAATCGTCTAAATGAACTTTTTCGTACACACTGTATATGCGATGAAAAATTCATTTTGTCGCTTTTATGGAATCTGCCATTTAAAATTAGATACGAAAATACGTCATTAAAAGTTTCAACAAAAAAAAAAAAAAAAAAAAAAAAAAGGAATTCAATAGATCTAAAAAGGTAAAAAAAGAAAAAAAAATTAAAGTAAGAAGGTTCGCTTTGGTGCATTACCCCTATGCCTAACCTCCCCCCCCCCCCACCGAACCAACCGTCTGCTACCTTTTACACGTTTAATAAACGACGATAAGGGCAAACGACCGATCGGCAGATGCTCGTTACGTATTTTTCTCTCTCTCTCTGTCTCTCTCTCTCTCTTTCTTTCTTTCTTTCTTTCTTTCTTTCTCTCTTTCTTTCTCTTTCTTTCCTTGTCCTTTTTATTGTTAGTATTTGCCTTGCGTCTTCGTTTTCTACGAAGAGCCACGTTTTCTTCGATCCCCACAAGAAGTTACGAACATCGAAATGTCTTCGACGTGCCGATGCATTCTAGTCTACGTTTTATAAACTCCTTACCGTTCACAACGATACCCAACTTTATATTCATTCGTTTCACTACATTTATTCCTATCAGATAATATTTTTCTTTCTTTTTTCTTTTTTTTCTTTTTTTTTTATTTGAAAATAACTTCTTTTTTCTTTTTCTTTACTTTTCTTTTTTTTTCCCTTTTTTTTCTTTTCTCTCTCTCTCTCTCTCTCTCTCTCTCTCTTTCTCTCTCTCTTTTTCTTATCATTACAATTTTTCTTTCATTGATTTACGTTTTGTAAACTACTTATCGTTCGCAACGGTACCCAACTTTATATTCATTCGTTTCACTACATTTATTCCTATCAGATATTTTATTTATTTATTTATTTTTTTTTTTTTTTTGAAAATAACTTCTTGTTTCTTTTTTTCTTTTTCTCTCTCTCTCTTCCTCTTTTCGCATTACAATTTTTCTTTCATCGGTTTACGTTTCATAAACAACTCTTCTTGTCGTTCGCAGCGATTATTTATATTTCTTATTCATTCGTCTCTCTACATTTTTTCTTTCTTCTTTCTTATCAAATAATATTTTTGTTTTAAAGCAACTTCTCTCTCTCTCCTTTTTTTTTTTTTTTGCCCATTTGTTCATTTTCTTATCACAATTTTTTCTATCATTATTTTACGCTTCATAATGATTTTTATCGTTCACGGCGATTCTTAATTTTTTACTCATTACTGTCTCTATACGTTTCTCCTAGTAGAAAATATATTTTTTTCAATTGAAAACAGCTTCTTTTACTTTTCCTCTTCTTTTTTTTTTTTTCTTCTTTCTTATCATTATTTTTCTTTCGTCATTTTACGTTATATAAAATTTTTACCTCCATTAAATTTTAGAATTTCTATTAGACAATATTTTCCATTTGAAAAGTAACATTTCTTTGTCTCTTGTCACAGTATCGTTCTTTTTTTTTTTTCCTTTCCATTATTTTTACATTTTGCAAAATTCTTATCGTTGTCGACTTTACATTCATTCATTCATTCAAATTACAATCCTTACATGACATATTTTGCATTGGACAATATTTTACATTTGAAAACAACATTTTCCTTCTTTTTTTTTTTTTTTTTTTTTTTTTTTGCATTATTTGACGTTTCATAAAATTCACTCATGACGTTTCTCAATTCTATATTCATACATTTGCTTTGTGCATATTTCTTATCAGGTAGTATTTTTCATTTAAAATAAAATAAAATAAAATAAAATAAAATAAAATAAATATAAAAAAGAAAGAAAAGCAACATTTTCAAAGCTTTGTACTCGTTCAGTCTTTACATACATAGATATTTTTCATTTATGAAGGATTTCCTTACAATCAATTTTTTCTCTCTCTCTCTCTCTCTCTCTCTCTCTCTCTCTTCTTTTTTTCCATTGTTTAGATTCAACCGTAAGTATGAGCTTTGAAAGCTCAAAAGAGTAAAAAGTTTCTACGTGTATTACGTAAGCCTTGATATATTTATCGCAACTCCGTTCTTCCTTTTTAACCTCGCATTTAATAGACGACGATAAGGCACAGACGAGTAGGTAGGTACGTGCGTTAGAAATACTTATTTACGTTGAACGTTAATAATATTACTCGTTTCCCCTTTTCCTCGAAGGAACACGTGCAGACATTGTCTCGTTACGCTATTTATCGGTCTTTATTACCAATTTTTTTTTATCGTTTCCCTCGTGAGTAAGTAAGTAAGTGAATATTTGAATAACCGAGTGGAATGAGTAAGCGAGTAAGTAAGAAACACGAGCGCACATTTTTGGACTCTCATGAACATCGATGCATTTTTTTTTATTTTCATGAACTAACGATAATATTCTCTCTCGTTCTCTTTCTTTACACTTTTATTTTTTAGTTCTCTCTAAAAAAATTTTTTTTTTTTTTATTTATAACTTATGCAAATCACAAAGAAGATCATAGGCATATCTGGCGTGAACTAAAAAAACGGGATAAGCATATCCGCTTTTACCCCTTCCTCGTCAACCCTTAAAGATAAGCAAATTGCATCTTTACCCTCTTCTTCTCTCCCCTATCTATCTTATGCCTATTGTGCATATCTCTTTGCCTTATCGTTTGTTTTGTTTTTTATTTTATTTTATTATGTTTTTTCAATTTTCTTCTCTTTTTTGTTTTCTCTAATTCACGAATTAAAAATATTATACGAAAGAAGAAAAAAATGTTTCAAGAATAGACGCAAGTAATTAAGTATGTACTTTACTTGGATCGATCGCGACGATATGTATACGGAACTATCGTCGATCAGATCGAAGGTAAATTTTAGGGGAAACATTTGTATAGATTTTTTTTTTCCCAATCCGAAACGATTAGAAATAAGAAAAAGTAGAATGATAATGGTGATATTGATGGGTGGGGGTTGTAAAAGATGAGTCATGTCCAAAAGAACAAGGGCATCGATGCTCAACTGATTGGCCATCATTGCCGTTGTCCTCCTCCTCCTCCTCTTTCTCCGTCTCTTTCTCTTCCTCTTTTTCTTCTTCCTTCTCCTTCATCTTCTCCTCTTGGTACTTCTCGTCATCTTGGTCAACGTCGTGTACAACGTAAAAAAGTGGAATTAGGTACGGCCCGAAACTCGATCTCTCTTCTTTCGTCCAAACAAAGGAATCCGAGAGTGCAACGCGATACTCACGTTTGCTCGTGGTATATACACTTCGTCGTCGTAATCGTTGTAGTCGTCGTCGTCGTCGTCGTCGTCGTCGTCGTCGTCTTCGTCACCGTCATCGTCGTATCGTGTTGTGATTTTGGCTCTCTTTTAACGGTAAATACTTGAGGAGGATGGGTCATAAGTTACTAGAGACTTCTTTCTTGTCTTTTATATATATGTATATATATATCCTTATATATATGTATATATAAGGATAACTTTATAGCTTGGGAAATGAAAGGGGGGAAAAAATGAAATCAGCCCAAAAACCTCTCAAAAAGAAGTAATTGATTTTTAATTACTTTTAATTATACTTGGGAACTTTTGAATCACTCAGTAGTATGTGTGTGTGTATATATATATGTATATATAAGATATAAAAGAGAGAGATAGAGAGAGAGGGATCATTACCATTAACAATCTTTCGCTAATTATATTTTTTTTAATTATTATTATTATCATTATTATTTTTTTTTTTTTTATAAAGCTTGTATTTTTACAACGTGGAAAAAGAAAATGAAGAAAAAGAAAGAAAGAAGTTATCTTGAAATCTCTCGAGAAGGAGTAATTGATTTTTAATTACTATTAATTACGCTTAAGAATATTTGGATCACTCAGTAGTAGTATATATATCTGTGACATAAAAAAAGAAAGGAAGAGAGAGATCGATGATTTATTCAATTTTCTATTACTATTAATAATCCTTCGCTAATGATTTTTTTCATTACATTAACTCCCTTCTCTAAGCAACTCATTAACGATCATTTTTATTCTTATTCCCCCTACCTAATCTTTTCGTTATCGCAAAACCATTAACTTAACTCGTCGTTTTCAACAGTCGGCAAAGTTTCGAAAGGTTTTCTCGTGAGTCACTTAGTTCTTCCTCGATCATTTGCTTGGAAGGAAGAAAGGAAAGTTAAGTTCGAAACATTAGACATCGTCCTCGATTTTCGTAAGACGATAAGTTCTCCTCCCGTTGTCTTGGCAGTGACAAATCGGTGATGCAAGAAGAGTAATAATGTCTGAGAATGTATAATGTGTGTACGAAAGTAACGACGAGAGAGTGAAGAATAACTATACTTGTTATTACGGTAGTAATTTTTTTTTTTTTTTTAATAATTGACTCATCTGGCTTTCGTCCATTTTTTTTTTATCGATAATGAGAGAGAGAGAGAGAGAGAGAGAGAGAGAGTCGAACGATTTTTTTCATTTTCAATAAAAGATTTAAATAATCCCTGACCTGTCGTCTCTCTCTTCTTTTTTTTTTTTTCATGAGGCTTCAACTTCGAAAACGAGCTGTCAGAAAGTTTTAAACTCGTTTCGGGCCTCCTCCTCTCTCGTTTTCTCTTGCCTACTTCCCCTCCATACCCTCCGAGCCCTCTTTACTCCTCCGCCTACCCCTCTCTGTTACTCTGCAAACCGTTGTATCGTCGTTCCCCCTTGTTTCCTTGGTCGTAAACTTTCAAGGCTTCGAGATGGCGCGTTTTCAGGCGAGAACATCCCTCTGGAAGGTGATGCTCGTCAAACGATATCTCTTAAAACAAGCGCCCTTTACGAGATTCGCCATTTGACGGGCGTTCCTTCCTTAAATCGAAGCGACCTCGTCTCTTCCTCTTCTTCCTTTTCTTCTTCTTTTTATTATTATTATTTTTTTTTTCCTCTCTTGATAAAATCTGCCCTCTCGAAGTAGGAAGGTAGGAAGGTAAAGAGAGAGAGAGAGAGAGAGAGAGGGAGTTAAAAATTAATTTGAGAATCTTCCACTTTACGCTCGACGATGACCGACCAGAAACTGGCTAATAAAGATTGTAAAATATCGAAGAAAAAAAAAAGCTATCTATACAAATGTTTCCTCAAAAGTTTATCTTCGATCTGACCGACAAAATTTTCGTATATATCATTGCGATCGATGTAAGTAAAGTACGTACTTAATTATTTGCGTCTATTCTTGAAACGTTTTTGTTTTTTCTTCTTTCGTACGATTATTTGAAATTTGTGAATTAGAGAGAAAAAAGAATTAGAAGAAGAAGGAAAGAACAACGGAGATAGAAAATTTGACGGACGATCGATGGAACAGATTTGTACTCGTCGATGGCGACAACGAGGAGGAAGTGAAGGAGGATGAAGAGGAGGAGGTGTGTGTGTGTGTGTGCGTGCGTGTTGTGTGTGGGGAGAGGGATAGAGGCGGCAGAGGAGGAAGACGAGTTTTCTCGCGGAAAAGGAAAGACCAAACGCGGAAAAGCGTCCGTATGTTACGCGAGGAATTATAAAGAGCGTATCTTGCATTGTTGATTATAGTCGAACAGTAGTAAGTACTTACTAGTCCATGTTGAAAGAAGAGATGCCCGAGTGGCACGGAAGATGCTATTTATGCACCGGAAATGACGATAACGTGGTTTGTCGTCAACGTGACACGTGCGAACTTGCAATTCTATCCGACAGTACAGTTTCTATTATGTATCTCCTTTAATTTGTTTTATTTTATTTTATTTATATATAGATAGGATAATAGATAGGATTATTACTTTGAAATGAATAAGGAGGAATGATTTTTTTTTCTTCTTCTCTCTCTCTCTCTCTCTCTCTCACTCACTCACTCTCTCTCTCTCTCTGTCTGTCTTCTTCACTTCCTGTGACTCGTTCGCTGTATTATCGGGCAAAGGACAGTTCCATATTCCTCGACGTTTCCGACGTAAGGCCTCCGTGCATACCCTTTCTATCCGTAATTAGCATTCACGATACATTCCCGTCACGTATCCGCAGGATAGTTTCTTCGCACGCGACTTTGAGACCAAGCTTCGACAGAGGAAGACAACGGACGACAGACGAAGACGATAGAAGACGACGGACGACAGAGGAGAAAGGAAAAGGAAGGACGAAGGTGGAGCCGAAGAAAAAGGATTTTCTTTTCTTTTATTTTATTTTATTCTTTTTTTTTTTCTTTTTTTTTTTCTTCTTTCTTTCTTCCGCCCCCCTCCCTCCTTTTTTCTTCTCTTTTTTTGCCGTTATGGGGTCGCAGTTTGAACGACGACGGTGTCAGGTAGAAACGTCATTGTCCTTTTCCCAACTTACCTCCCACCCCTTTCCACCCCCTCCTATCAAACCCCCCCTCCCCGCCCCCATTGACAATTTGAAGAAGCGACGTGCGCCCTTTTGCATATTACACAGCTAGCACGATCGAATAAATTATGCTTCCTCTCCTATTCGCCGAAAAAAGAATCGCATTCGTTCTCCCGCGGAGGATCTATCGGCCCATAAATAATACATAAACGGAATATACCATCGAATTTCGAGGAGCGTGAATCGTCGTACGACATATCGTAAAGAGGAGGAAAGAGAGAGAGAGAGAGAGAGGGCGGGAAGGAGAAGATGTAAAAGTTGGAGAAGGAAAATCATGGGGAAGAAAGAGAAAGAGGGATGGGAAGGACAAGAAGAACCAAGAACTGACCCGTTTTAAAAGAATATGATCGGTGGTGAAACGAAAATCTAATAATCGTTATCCTTTCGAATTTTCCGAATTTTTTTTCGAATCAACGGAAGAGGAAGAAGAAGGACTTGCATCTTCCATCTACAATATTTTTTTTTTTTTGTTTCGATATATTATCGATCATACGATTCCAAAAGTCGTTGCATTTCCTCGATATAAGTGTAACTTTCGTATTTTGTATTTTATATACATATATATATATATATATATATATATATATATATATATATATATATATATATATATATTATCATATTATGTTTTATATATATTCGTTTATGACAAATATATAAATATGTATGCACGTAGAGGAGCAAATAACTTGGGACAAAAAGCATGGAAACGGATGGAGACATTATTTTCACTGCTTTCCCGTAAACGATCCGTCGTCCCTTTGTACTTACGATTCACCGTGTCTACCATTCGTACGACGCACTTGTTCGTCGTTTTCCTTTGTACGTACATACCTTCGTTCGTGAATATAGCATTTTATATACTTTTAAGTTGAACTGAGGAGGAGGAGGACGACATGGAGAGAGAGAGAGAGAGAGAGAGAGAGAGAGAGAGAGAGAGAGAGAGAGAGAGAGAGAGAGAGAGAGAGAAGGAGGAGGAAGAAGAGAAAAAGAAGGATGGCTTGCAAGAGAAAGAGAGTCTGGTAAAACGTTGCTAACTATATTAAAGGCATTCTACTATTTTCTTTCTCTTTTAATCTTTTTTATCTTCTTCTTTCTTTTTTTTTTGATTTTTCTTTTTCGTTTTTTTTCTTTTCTTTTTTTTTTTGTTCTTCTTTCTCTCTCTCTCTCTCTTTCTCTCTCTCTCTCGCTCTCTTTTATTCTTTTTCGTTCTCCCTCCCATTTGTTTCGGGAAAAAGAAATTTTCTTTATACATCGTCGTAAGGTAATTTCCCGATGAAGTCGCATACGTTTAATAAGAGGGTATAACCTTTTGGGTTTCTGAGACAAGGACCTTTTAAAATCCTCCGTATTATAACGAGCGTAACGGAGAAACCGTCGTCGAGATTGCGATGGGCTCCTTCTTTCCGTCGCGGCTCGTATAATCGTGGCACGAGAACCGTTCGAAAGTTAATTCGAAATTTATTCATGGACACCACGGGACCACCCGTTCCCGCGTGTATACACATCTTCATCCTTTTGCATATATATATATATATATATATATATATATACATATATACGTACATACATACATACATACATACATACTTGGTATTTGTACGAGCGCGCGCTCTGGCACAGAGAGACACAGACACATACACGAACACAAACACACAGCGCTGTTTCCTCTTTTTTTCTCTTATCCTGATCCATGCAGCCAACGTAAGGGAGAACGATAGGGACTAAAGGGACGAGAGAAAAAGAGAGAAAAAGAGAGGGAGAGAAAAAAAAGGAAGAAACTGCCATGCTATGAATACGTAATTTTATTACAATTAAGAATTAACCTGCATATATATATATATATATGTGTGTGTGTGTGTGTGTGTGTGTGGGTGTAAGATGGATGGGATATACGTTTGTCATTTTTAGTACAAAACTCGCTTCGTCTCACAAATTTTTGATTTTCACCTTTTCTATCCGCGCGATTTTTTTGAAATAAACTATAATCGTAGAAATACAAAAAGAGAAAGAGAGAAAGAAAGAGAGAGAGAGAGAGAGAGAGAGAGAGAGAGAGAGAGAGGGAGAGAAAGACATAAAAGGTACATATAAGAAATTTTTACGAGTTTTGTATGCTCTTCGAGACGGGCATCAACGACGGTATAAAAAGTAAGTAACAATTTTTCTCTCGGAGAAAGAAACGGAGACGGAAAGACATAGAGAAAAAGAGAGAGAGAGAGAGAGAGAGAGAGAGAGAGAGAGAGAAAGAGAGAGAATGAAAGAGGGAGAAGAAAAATCCGAAAAGAACGGCGTATCTGGCGAAAAATAAAGGACGTTCGTTTGCTCGTAAAACGAGCGGGATTATGTGATAGCCGCCGGTGATCGGGACGAGAGAGAAAGAGAGAGAGAAGAAATGGCGAAAGAGAGAAAGAGAAAGAGAGATCATGCTAGGCGTTCGATAGGCCATACCTACCTATCTATGGTCCACATAAAAATCAGCACTGTCGATATCCTTCGGATAGATTTATAACGTAGTAATAATAAAACGCGCGTTGGAATATGGTGGTATCGGTGGCATCGATGGTGGTGACGGTGGTAGTGGCAGTGGTGACGGCGGCTTTATTAAAGCGTCCGTGAGTTTATGCAGGACCGATATTGTACGATCGATGAAACGAGAAGAGGTTATATGGAAAAGCAATGTTCTTCTTTTACTCTCTTTCTCTTTGCTTGCTTTAGTCGCGTATGTCGTTGAAAGAAAAAGAAAAAGTAGGAGGAGGAGGAGGAGAAGAAGGAAGAAGAAGAAGAAGAAAAAAATCGAACGCAACGGAGACGACGTTTCTCCGCACGATCGATCAATCGTGTCGAATAGAATAAAAAATGCAACGCATCGCGCCGGATGCAACGTAGGCGAGTTCGAGTTTGAGCTCGAAGAGAGAAAGAAAGAGAGAGATAGAGAGAAAGAGAGAGAGAGAGAGAGAGAGAGAGGGAAAGGGGAAGTAGACTTATCGACGATTCGTTCGTTCATCAAAGTGCATTGCGCAACACGATGTTATTCTTGGAGGCGTCTCGTGTTCTCGAACCGTTTGGATTTTCCTGGTCGCGTCGCGTCGCGTCGCTCGAAGAGGCGAGACGAGGATAGGAGAGGAGAGGAAAGGAGAGAAGAGAAGAGTTTGACGTTCTTCGGCTTATCTACGAGCCTACGAGACAAGATACCGAGGACGGTTGAATTATTATTACGAGTTTGATCGGTCCTCCTTTAAAGAGGTTCGTCGTGCCATTCGTTTGTTCGTTCGAGTGCAACGCGACGGCGACGGCGACGGCGATGCGTTTCGCCCGAGGCAAAACGACATATTCGGCTTACGGATTTATATTATTATATATAGCTTTTATACCGTATCCAACTTGGCTGAGATGGGTATTGGCCCATTGTATTTCGAATAATTCTACACCCAAAAGCGATATCTCTTTTTCCTCCTCCTCCTCCTCTTGCTATCCCCTCCTCTTAACCCCTCGAATAATCTCGACCATTTGAGTTTAATCGATGTCTCGCGGTACGCGTCGCACCCGTATCATCCGATAACTATACCGTTGGCTATCCGATAATTATTCCTTCCATTATCCCGGAAAATACGAGAAATTTCTTCTTTCTCTACTCTACAAAATTCCTTTTCTTTTATTTGTTTTTTTTTTTTTTTTATATTTCTTTAATTCTTTCATTTCTTATTTTTTTTTTTATTTTTTTATTTTTTTAACGTAGATACATAACAATAAGTTTTGTTACGTGGGCGTGCATTAGGGAACGTTCGTCGTCTATATTCCTTGCAATCTTGCGATACCAAAGAGATGAAGATACACAAGCACAATTACTAGCTCTCTCTCTCTCTCTCTCTCTATATATATATATATATATATATATATATATATATATATATATATATATATATATGTATATATTTCTATGACTACGATGAGGCGACAACGAGGACGAGGACGAGGACGAGGACGAGGACGAGGACGACTTCGAATCAACATTTCGTGATAAATTAGCTCGGGAATAGAAGAGCACGGGAAATATATACACACACACACACACATATATATGTTCCTTCTTTAGTTAACTTGTAAACCGCATATTCACGGAGGTGTAAAGTTTACGCTAGAACTCTCACTCGAAATACATGATACCAGTATTCGCGATCCTCGGAATTCCTTTGTGCATAGCCGACACGACTTTCCCTTCCGGAGGGAGCACGTCGAATGGAAGTCGTCGAGATTCGACTCTCGTGTATTTTCTCTCTACGTTCTCTGGTCTTTTCTCGTTTCTCTCCTTGATGCTTTTTCCGAGTACTTAATAAACGATAAGAGAGAGGGAGAGAGAGAAAGAGACGCCAAGTTCATCGTCAGTCGCTCTCAGCTACAGGTTGTTGAGAATTTTTTCTCTCTCTCTTTTTTTTTCTGTCTATTTCTCTTTTTTTTTCTTGTTCCATCGAGTGTCATTGTGTCTTCGGTGGCACCTACACTCTTGCGAGAGAAAAAGACTAAGAGAGGGTGAGAAGATAGAAAGGGGCCTAGCTTTAAGCTCGAAAAAGACAGGAAAAGGTCGTATAAAAGGGCCATGACCCTCTTGAAATTTACTTCTCTCGCGGTCCTTGGTATTATTTCTGGACGAGGATGCTGTTTCCGGCGGTGTCACCAATTTGTATAATTACTGTTTTTTCTCGAAACAAAACCATTTGGGTTCGTGGTTACTTTCCTTTTGCTGGCTACATTTTACATATTTTCTCTCTCTCTCTCTTTCTCTCTCTCTTTTTCTTTTTTTCTTACGATTTAATTGTTATCATCATCATTATTACAATAATAATAATTATTATTATTATTATATTGTTGTTATTATTATTATTAGATGGCGATATTATCGATCGGTATGAATTTCTCGTTTCGAGGAGACATTTTACTGAAGCACGAACGCAAAAGTCACTCGGTGCGTTCCCCCATCCGGCTTTTCATTTCGTTCTTTTTATTACCGACCTTAAAATAAACTTTGAAGCCTTGCGACAGTAGCGTCTTTCTACCATTGGCTTTCTCCCTCTCTTTCGTCCCTTTTTCCTTTCGTCTTCTCCTTTCGTCGGTCGAAGACGGCTAAGAAGAGAGTCAAGGGTGAGGACAAAGGGAATGAGAAGGAGGAGAGAGAGAGAGAGAGAGAGAGAGAGAAAGAGACGAGACGAGACGAGACGAGACGAGACGAGAGGAACGCTTTGAGAGACACCCTCATGGAGTTACAGCTTTCAATTTAGTAGAGCAAACACTTAGCGTTGGTTAATACTCGTATCTCCCTTTTCATTTCCTGATTCAACTTTGTCGTCGTCTTCGTTCTCGTAGTTGTTGTTGTTGTTGTTTGTGTTGTTACAAAAGATATTAGATAAGAAAAGTTGTACGTAAATCCGTTAAAAAATCTTTGATTTTTTTTTTTTGTATTTTCACAAATGATCGCTATATTAACGAGGAACGTCGATCTGTATTGTTCGCAGGTTTTAACGTCGTAACGAGCGAGGATGCCATGAACTCAAGCAACGACGATGATCGACGAGGGAGAAACACACGAGCCGTTCAAGGAAAATCATCATCAATGTGGTGGTCGCCGTCGTCGTCGTCGTCCTCGCTTCTACGTTATATTTTGATAAGAATATAAATATATCTAGGGATTTAGAGGAGAAGGTATAAAACAATAGAAGACGAAGAGGATGGACGAGATACGGGGCTCGCCGGCACGTCGTCTTTCACAGATCCTCGATCCGATCGCACGTCTAGCGACGGACTTTGGTTCAAGCTCGTCCGCACCGTGTAGCCCAAGACTCGGAGCTCGGGCACACGAGTCGACAACGAGCAACGTTGGCCAACAACAGCCGAGTACGCCCGAGGGCATTCGAAGGCAGCCTGTCGCTTCTGAATCGGGCCGAGGATTATCAAGCGGCCCTGACAGTCCGCGTTTATGGCCTCGTCATTTTCGTCAAGCGCCGACGCCACCGCCAAGGCCTCGTCATCAAAGCGCGACGCCTCTCAACAACAATAACAATAACAACGGCGGCGGCGGCGGGGGGACCGTTGTTGTTGCCGGAAGTACCGGTGGTACGATCGTACACTCGCGTGACTCGCCCTACGTAAACGTGCCGAACTTGTTGTTTCAAAAAGAAAAGAATTACGCGGATTCCGGTAGGTCCGTCGGTTACGTCGAATTGCGTGATCCAAGCAAGAGCAAGTGTAGCCCGTACGATTTTACCTCGGAACCGAGCGGCCACGTCGAATATGCCGATAAGAGATCGTTCGCCGCACAAACGGATTTCGTTCAGACTACGAGCAATCCTTACGAGGTGTCTAAGGAATTGTCGTCGGGTCTTGCCAGAGGTAGACCCATCTTCGATCCGGGATCGTCTTCGACCAGGGCTCACTTCGACAGAGCCTTCTCCTTCTCTGGCAGACATCAAACGGTGGATCATCAACAACAGCAGCAACAACAACAACAACAGCAGCAGCAGTCGGCAGGAAGAGCGTTCGTCGAAAACAGATTGTTTCTCGATCAGAGGACCGCGGCGGCTTGCGGCGCCGATTCGAAGAAGGAAAAACTCGAAGGTAGACCTGCTTACGGATCATCGAAGAGTTTCGATGGCTATTCTAGCACCGCCGAGGAACTCAATTGGCAAGAGAGATGTCTCGAATTGCAACTGGAACTCCATCGTAGCAGGAGCCAAGCTACAAGAGTACGAGATATGCTTCGGGAGAAGGTGAGCAAAAGTTTTATCCTTAACGTAACGAAACTAAACGAGCGAATCGATTTTCTTCATTCTCTTCTTCGTTCAACTATTATCGGGCTTATCGTTCGCCCTTTACGGCACGCCTTTTCCCTTTTCTTACACTTTTTATTACCACAACCAACATACCGATAACTTTACGATCGCCGAGGTCTCACGACTTTTTACGGGCCCGTTGAAACTTTATAAATCGTTATCGCGCGACGAAAGTATGAACGATCAGGAGGCATATTGAGAGAGAGAGAGAGAGAGAGAGAGAGAGAGAGAGAGAGCACAGTGAGAGGAGTTCGAAGGAGAAGTTCTCCTCCCTTCTCATCCCCTCTCGAATCGATATGCTGGCCTGGCCGTTCTCGTGCATCGAACGACCGCATTGCGATTCGTAGACAGAGCGGAGGATACTTAGTTTACTCGAGATAGCCCTCTGCAACTATCTCGACCTATATTACTTTTCAATTTTTTGTTTTTTTACTCCTCTCCCTTTCTCTTTCTCTCATAAGGAGAATACATTGGGAAGTTATCTTATCTGAAATTATTACAAACGCTTTTAACGTATGTACATACGTACCATTAGAAAATTTCTTTTGAATTTAACCATTCGTTCTCAATAGGTTATTCGAAGTACTAAAACGGCACTGTAATTTTCTTTAACGCGTTTGTCCTCTTTGACCTACCCTGGAATAATCGAGATCATCTCGTTGATCAAATTCGCGTTGCATGCTGTATCGCATTCATTAAATGTGCCGAGAGCGTGCGCGTTACTACATATCGAGCTATCTCTCTCTCTCTCTCTCTCTCTCTGTCTCTCTCTCTCTCTCTCTCTCTCTCTCTCTCTCACTCGACGGCCTCGAAACGAGCTGAATTTAGTCGCTAAATTACAAGTGACAACGACACGCGCCACTTTATAACGTTTTCTCTTCGTAGTTTACCGTAGTACATGCATACGTATTAATCGTTCGCAAATGAATTTTACACAGACGTTCTTTATCTTTTATCGGGAGAAAAAAAAATAATTATTAATATTCCTTTTTTTCTTCTTTATATATAATATAAAGTATATGTATACATATATGCACACAGAGACACACACATATGCAGACACACGTTTTATATATGTATTAACGATCGATTTTAATTACCAGTATCCCGTGCCCGTCGGTGCAAGGGTCAGAAAATTGGTTCGATCGAGTCTATATATAGAAAGAAATGTTTAACCGACATTGGAAATTCTCTTCTATGTCGTACTAGATTTTACTTTGCCTTCATTTCCGGGTATATCAAAACGTTCGTCGATTCGTACGAGGTTCGTACGAGGGCAGAACGGTAATACTCGTACGAGTTAGAAGGGTGAGGAGAAAAGATAGATAGATAGATAGAGAGAGATAGAAAGAGAGATATAGATAGGTAGAGAGACAAAGAGAGAAACAGAGAAAGAGAAAGACAGAAAAAAGTTTTATCCGAGGCATAGCATACGTCAAAGGAATTACACGAAGGGTCAGCCGTGGTAGAACATAACCGCCCAGTCGAATCGTTTTAGTATGCACGGTCACGCACAACGATTTAGCGCGGCCACCCTACTAGATAAGGCACATCGTTGGAGGTAGTAGTAAAGAGAGAGAGAGAGAGAGAGAGGTGGGCGTCGTAGAAGAGCGGCCTGGAAAAAGGGGTTGTAGAGGCAGCGACCGCCGTTGGTCGTTACGTAGGCGGTGCATCCTAAAAGAGAGAGAGAGAGAGGGAATGAGAGAAATAGGAACGTGCACGAAAGTCCTTGACTCTTCAAAACCCCCTTTCGGCCTTAAACGAACCTTAAACGAAATTGAATCACTTAACGAGAACAAAGAGCACCTGCAGTTCGGCCTTTAACTCGTTGTTTACCCGCCATCATTGTTCTTTCGATAATCTCGCAAATCTCGTTAACCTTCTCAATTCTCTCTTTCTCTCTTTCTCTCTCTCTCTCTTCATCTCTCTCTCTCTTGGTCCTTTCATTTCATCAAGCAATCCTTTCGCTTAGATCCGTTAAAACTCTTTAACGCTAGAACTCGACGTTTGACCTCCTGACACTAAACGTATTTACTTATTTATTTAGTTTTACCTAAGTACTCACTCACATTGAATTCGATCGTATTTGATAATATATAAATGGAATTCGATTGTTTCTGTTTAGAGGAATAAAACGATTGACTATTGTTGTTCGATGTGTTAGGCTCGTAAAGCGAGTTCGTTTTCGCACGACGTTCGTTTTCTTTAAAAATGCCGAACGATCGGACTTTATTTACGAAGGGTAGAGAGAGAGAGAGAGAGAGTTAACGGGGAGGAAGACAAGAAAAAAAGAAAGAAAAAGAAAACAATGAGGGAAAAAAAAGAAAGTTAGATATTGGACCATTGCCAAACGTTATTGGGAAGTAAAGAGGGTGACGGAAGTGGGTGGTAGGAGGGGTGGTTAGAGGGATGGATGGCGATAGAGAAGAGCTCTTCTTTCTCCGCGTTATCGACGTCAAATGAATACGTGTTTATCGACGTAATACTCCCTCTTCACCGCAAAAAGCAAAGAAAAGAAAAAAAGAAAAAGAGAGGAGAAAGAAATGGTCGCTCGTTTGCGAAACGTTTGGCACGATGAAGGTGTCGCGCGACCCAATATCGCTGAGAAAGAGAGAGCTTTTATTGAGGAGAGAATGAGAGAGGGCGGGCGGGAATAAAAATTTTATTAGAAGACGGAGGACAGACAGACACCGATCCAATGGAAAAGAAAGAGATCGAGTGAGTAGTCACTTTTTTCATCCTTCCAAAGATTTTCTTCTTCTTGCTCATTAAGTTCGAACGTTTCTCGCGTGCGAGCGACGAACAACACGGAAAAGGCAGCAACGCCCGTCAGGAGAGATAAGACCTCCCCCTCAACTCCCTCATCCCCACTTTCACCCTTCCCTTCTATCTCTCCCTCTCTCTCCGCCTTCGTCGAGGGAAGGCGAAGGCGAAGGTCGTTATCGTTGAGATGCTCGAGGCTCTCTCTCTCTCTCTCTCTCTCTCTCTCCTGTCTATCTCCGTTTATCTCTATCTTTCTCTCTCTCTCTCTCTCTCTGTCTTTCTCTCCTCGCTCTCCTAACGTTCCCCGTTGCACAGCTTACATCACGAAGTTCGCTGCCCCCGACAGACGTAACCGTTTGTTTATACGGCAGAACGTAAGTACACGTAACTTCGCCATTTAGCTGCCACTCCTATCGATTTTTCCCCTCTTTGCATTTTCCTACCCAATTTTCTCTTGCCGCTTATATACATATATGGATGTATATGTATGTACATACATATGTACGTACGTACGTATACATACCGAGATTCTCGACTACGAATGTCTCGGTGTTTAAAGAAAAATAAATCGTCAAATATATATATATATATATATATATATATATATATATATATATATATATATATGTATATATATGTACGTATATGTGTATGTATATATGTATATACTTTGAGTTATTCTATTTGCTCTTAAATATAGTTATGCAAATTTTAACATAGCACTTCTTGAACTTTGATATTTCAAAGATATTTAACGAGGTCGACTATATTACATAGAGAAATGCGATTACCGGATGATCGAGCATTTTCTATTTTACTATTTCTCTCTCTCTCTCTCTCTCTCTCTCTCTCTCTCTCTCTCTCTCTCTCTCTCTCTCTTTTCTCTCTTTTCTCTCTTTCTTTTTCTCGTATGTACTAGTCGTGGTCACGAAGAAAAGTTAATAGCCGGTACAAATATCCCGAAGCGTATACCGTATACACGCGACTATCTATATACATAAGTACATATAGTCTTGATATATATATATATATATATATATATATATATATATATATATATATGTATGTATATATATAGTCACAGGAACAAAACTCGCGTGTTCTCTCCCTGGAGTTGACCTTTTCTTGCGTGACAGCAAGCTGCATTCCACTTTCACGGGCGCTCTTGGAAAATCATTTTTAAAGAAATTTGCGAAAGTACGTAAAGTACTTCTTGGAAAAAATTCAACGCGCACCTAACTACGTACATACATATTTAAGTTTTCGCGGAAGGTTTTGTAGAAACTTTCAAGGCCGACTAATATCCTCCAGCTCTCCATCCATCCAACCCCTATTACTTCCTATTCAATTCAATCTTGTTGCTTTCCTTTTTTTTCTTTTTCGAACGATTCAAGATAATATTTTATACTTTATATATATAAAGCCTGACATCTTTATTTTCAATAATTCCTAGTCGACGATGTGTAAAAAATTGTCGAAATACGTGTCAGCTTGGACATCGAAGAAAAATCCTGTACGTTCATGGAGAAACACGGGTGCACACACACATACGAGCAGTCATAAAAAAAAGGATCCAAAAACGAACGGTGAGAAAAGAGATTGGGGAGGGAGGGAGAAGAGCCATGCTCTGCGTTGTAAGCTTACGAGAAGAGAAACGAAAGAGATGGATGGAAGGGTGGGGACAAGGAGTTATCATGGGAGGCAAATGAAACGTTGACGAGGATTTCGCGAGTCGTGCTGAGTCGGAAATTATACGTCGGCCTCGACGGACACAACGTGTTTTCAACGTTTTTACGAAGCCACGCGCGTACAATGTTCCCTCTGTCCTCCTCCTCCTCCTCCGTCTTCCCCTCTCCTTCCCTATACTCCCCTATCCTCCTCTCCGTCATTTTCTCTCTTTCATTCTTCTATACATTCCTCCTTCTCTTGCTTTTATCCGGCCGATGGAAACGTCGAGTTAAACGGAAAATCGCTAAACCGTATCGCGACTGACTGGCCAACAACGTACAGTGGCTCTTCGAACTATTCTCATCTCGGTTAACAAAACTCTTCTTCTACCCCCTTCCTCCCTTTCCCACTCCCTCTGTTTTTCTCTCTCTCTCTCTCTCTCTCGTGATATCTCGTTCTGTCTGTTGCCGACGGCTGAAACAACGGACGTAACGTAAAATAGAACTGGCTTCGTTATATTTTCCGCATGCAATTAGAAAGGATTAAAGGCTCGATAAGGAGAATAAACTCATTTAGCTGGCTAACGATAAAAGCCAACGGTTGTTGACGTTTCAAATGATATTTCTGTTTACGCGGTTGTATGCAATTATTTTTTGTTTGTTTCCTTTTTTCTGGGTTTTTTTTTTTTGGTTTGGTTTTTTTAATAACTCCTCTCATACATAAACAGGACACGGATGTTCAGTTAAACGTTACCTATCCTCTCGTTAAACGATTTTGTTTTTTTCTTTTTCTTTTTTCTTTTTTTTTTGCGTGTTTGCGAATTTATTACAATTCGAGACGACGTTCTTTCTATGTTCGTACCGTCTACAGGATGGAGAGAGAAAAAAGTTTGTATAATTTTGTATTCTAAATAAACACACCGTTGTCGTTTAATCTTTGCAAGTCGTCCTAGTTTTTCACTCATTTTTTTTCTCCCATCCCCCTTTTCCCCCAATTTTTCCAAGTCTCTTTCTCTCTCTCATTTTTTTTTCTATTATTATTATTATTATTTTTTTTTTTTTTTTTTATGTCACGGACCGGATCGCGAAAATTTGTTCGTGATTCATCCGCGGTCCTTTGTTTGTTCCTCTGTGCTGGTTCGCCACACTATATAAATACACTAGGGGCAAGGGGAGGGGGGAAGGATATAGTTGCGACGTGAGTAGAGCGCACGGGTTATAACTGTGATTGGACGGGCGCTTGTAATTAACTCTTCGGCATCGTGCTATCGCGATGATTCGTTTGCATACACATGCTACTCTAAATCCTCTTCGGATGGATGTTATTTCACACCGGTATTTATAAAAACTCACACCACCTTTACGGTTTATCTCATTCATTTGTAAATTGATACTCCGCCGGCTATGCGTGTCAGAAAATCCATTAAAAATCGATCTCTCTTTGCGTAGTCGATTATTTTTTATCGCTAAAACGGTTCATTTCGCGCGTTGTTTAAATAGAAAAAAAAAAGAATGGATAAAAATTGAAAAAAGGAAAAGAAAAAATATTTTTATATATATATATACATATACAAAATATTTGTAAGCATTAATTTGCGAAAATGAAAAGTCATTCTCTCTCTCTCTCTCTCTCTCTCTCTCTTTCTCTCTCTCTCTCTTTCTCTTTCTCTCTTTATGCCTATATCGGTGAATGAGGCAACTATTTTGCATAGATCTCGAGGGCCCAACAAAAGGTTCACTATAATGTCGCTAAAGCTCGGATCTCTGAGAAAGCTTCGGCTTAATCTTCATTAGAATTTCTGATTTGCAATCCGAAAGAGTCGGAAATGTTGCAGGTTGCACGGACTATGAGTACCACCATTTCAACCTGCTCTCTCTTTCTCTCTCTCTTTCTCTCTTTTCTCTCTGTTCCTGGAGAAAGGTAGACCACCTGCTGTTAAATATTTCATATTTCATTTCGAGAATCTCGCTTAATGGCCGTCACCTTTTGCCCTTTGCTTTGACCGAAACAACGAAAAAAACGTAAAACGTAGAGAAAAAAGGAATAGAAATAAAGAAAGATAGAAAGAGTGATATTTTAGAGTATAAATATCCAAAAAATCGTCTTTTTGTATTTTATTCGACGTGGAAAGCTTTTTTTTTGTTTCCTTTTTTTCAAGATATCTCAGATGTCCCCTTGTTCCATCGTATTTCTGGCTGGGATTCGAGAGAATCCGACGATGCATCCGGAATATTTTTCTTTTCGCATAAATAGAGAATGGTTTCTTTCTCTCTTTTTCTCTCTACTATAAAGATCTGTTACTTTGAAAAACTTATGTGAAGGTAAAGAACGAAAAGCGACGAATTATGAATAAAGCTTTGCTCGCTCAGCTTTATTCGAAAATGCGAGACATCGTTCGCGACACTTATGCAAACATACATACTTACTTTACTAGTTGTGTATTGTACACATATAAAAAGAGATATAATGTGTATATACATACATACATAGGCATATACTGTACTTATAAGGTATACGTACATATGTAGACACGGTGTAAGTACATACATATATACATACATACATATGTATGTACGTGTGTTGTGTAAGTAGTAGCAGGAGCAGCGTACCAGGAGCATTGTTCGAGAGTCCTATTAATATTGCATTCCATCGGAAGTCCGTATACAGGGTGGAACGCGCTCCACATATAAAGTTCGTATCAATATTGATTCGCCGGCCGGCGTGAATGGGAGCTCTCGTGCAAACAGACAGGTCTTCCGCTTATAGAGATTTCAAAAGACGCCGTTCTCTCGTCGTCGATGCCGTACGTCGTTCTCGTCTGCATCTATCTCAGAAGGTACAAGAGAAACGAACAAATTTTTTCCTTTCATTTTCGCCCCTCATAGATATATCTTTGAATATAGTTGCCTAAACCGGATTACTCGTATTCGTGATTAACAAAAATACTTACGTGTATTACTCGTATTAAAGATATTATTCGTAAAATTAGCGCGTAAACAATAGGACGAAATTTAATCGATGAGAAATATCTCAATGATATTATATACTATGATCTCAAGGAAATATTTTCCTTCTTTGATTCCTATCCTCGTTTATCTCTCATGTTCATTTTCACTTGTGCAAATAAATCGTTCATATCATTTATCATATAATTCTCTTATTAATAATGAAAATCAAACAATAAAAGAATATAGATAACGTGATCTACGATATGATGCATCATCCATTTCTCACTACGACAACTACGACGACGTTATTTTATAGCATGCGATTCGAGATTCATGCTATATCACGGCGAACATCATTCTCGAGTGTTTGAGATTCTCTTTCTCTTTTCTACTTTGAAAGGAGTTTCGTTTCCGTGCTCGAAAGCGACAGCGACAACGACAACGACAGCGACACCGGGTGTCCCTCTTTAATATCGACCAGAACGAAGGGATCTACTGTTTTCTGTCTCTGTTATTCCTTTTCGCGTTCCTTTCGAGTTTTCATACTGAATCTTCCTATTCGTTCGTATTCCCCACCCCACCCTCCTCCCACACCCCCGGTACTTTTCTTGATAACCGGAAAAAGCGAAATATAGGGATAAGGAGAAAAGTATAGATAGAAAGATAGAAAGAGATGAGAGGACTTATCGATGCTTATGCGTCAGACATTATGCAACAGGATGAAGATGAAAAACCAAGAAAAGAGGAAGGAGATAGAGAATCGAAAGAAGAAAGAGATAGAAAAACGAGCTTTCTCTATTGATACGGATGATGGTACTGTACATCCGAAAGCCCATGGGACCTATACGATTCAGCCACCCGTTACATTACCGTGAAATATTCGCCATTATCTTGATTTGTACACCTACAAACATCAACCTCTGTCCCCGCAGTTCGTCCTCTCGTTTGCTCGTTGTTCGTTCGTCCGCTGTTTACCCGTAGTCATTAATTTTTCATTCTAATTCATCACGGATACATTTACCTGTCTCTCTCTCTCTCTCTCTCTCTCTCTCTCTCTCTCTCTATCTATCTATCTATCTATCTATTCTCTCTGTGTATGTGTGTGTGTACATATCTCCTCCCCCCACTCCTTCTCGCTTTCACTTTCGTTTATAACTCGTGCCCGGCAAATACCTGTCACCTTCAATTCCTCTCTCTTTCTCTTTCTATTACTCTTCCCTTCTCTTATTATATTTTTTTTCCCTCTCGTTTCGAACAAATCGATCGAATGCACTTTATCGTAGTCGGTGGTCCATTTTTGGGGGGGAAAAAAAAAAAAAAAAAAAAAAAGAAAAAAACAAAAAAGCACGCTAGATCGTAGCACCGAAATGGAAATTGGATTTCTCTCGTTCGTATCGTGCATTTTAAATCGTCGCAAGAAGACGAAGTTTGTACATTTTTTTTTTTTCTTTTTTCTCGATTAGGAACAACAGACAGAGAAAGAGTAAGAGACAAAGATAAAGAGAGAGAGAGAGAGAGAGAGGTGAATGCGTATATATACGGAAACAGCAAATGGAATATTCTCTCTCTCTCTCTCTCTCTCTCTCTCTCTCTCTCTCTCTTTTTCTCTCTATGGGAGCGAACAAATAGTACTAGAGTAAATAGGTAACAGAGGCTAGAATGCAAAACCTCCCTCATTCTACGGACGAGTAGATAAATTATTATTCTTCGAGGTCGTAAAATCGTTATCGTTATCGGTCTCACTTTTTTTTAAATTAGCCTTTTAACACTGTCTACAACTTCGAGAATATGCGTGCGAAATTACGATATAATATTCAATTGTAATCTCATCGAATGCACTGGTGGACATTAATAAGTGGCTTTTCTCTCGAACGACGCGAAAAATACTTAAGTACTCAAGTACTCGAGTATACTTACATATATACGTACGTGCTCGTTTTCACTCTGACATTATTCTCAATGCTGTACTTAACTCTTTTACTTCTTTTTCTTTTTTTCTTTCTTTTTTTATCTTTCCTTTTTCTTTTTTCCTTTACGCGAAATATCACGCGGTTTAATAAGAAGCAGTCGTCTTTTTCAAAGATGGATAGTTATCAAATGTCATCCTGTAGTTGTAACGTCGAGTACATCTCTCTCTCTCTCTCTCTCTCTCTCTCTCTCTCTCTCTCTCTCCCTCGTTTCAATCTTATCCGTAAGTTCTTTGTCCCTTCTGTCTCTCTTTTTCTCTCTTACACATCTTTCGAGTCGTTTTCATCGTCGACACCAAGAGAATGAAAGAGAAAGATAGAGAAGCAAGAGAGAAAGAGAGAGAAAGAGAGAGAGAGAGAGAGAGAACGTAGAAGGCAGAGTGCCAAAGACGTTGCCGGGTACAGGAGAGGATAGAAGGGTGTCTCTAATTGGTCCAATCTAAGAGCTTGTCTCAAAGAGAAGTTTCCCGGTTTCCGTACTTGCTACCTTCCTGCAGCACACGTAGGAGATCTTCTAAAGGCTTATGAGCGTCCACGTACTTTCAACCCTCCCCTTTTTCCTCTCCCCTCCTTCTCCCCACCTTGCATATATATATATATATATATACACGTATACCAGGCCACCACTGTTATACACTTATAACGTAGAAGTAGGTACGGTCGTGTCGTCTACAATCTGAAGAAGGACAGACACAATCCCTGGAAGACGCACGAAATACAAGTTGGAAACGCGACATCAGCAACGAAGAGTAGGATAGCCTCCAGACACGTACCAACGCAATGTCGTCTGTTCACCCTCATTTTCGCAGATCCAACGACGACGTCACGAGCTTCAAATTCAACCCTTCCTTCCCTTTTCCTTTCTCTTTCATCCTTTTTTCCATCCCTTCTTACTCTATATTTCTCTCTCTCTCTCTCTCTCTCTTTGTCTGGTATATCGTTTTTTATTTTTTCTTTTCACTATCCAATTTTTACAATTTCATGTTTGATGGGCGATCGTCGAAACGAAGACGCCGTCAGGCGAAGGTTGGCTTCGTTTTCATTTTTTTTCTTCTTTCTTTCCTTTTCTTTTTTCTTTCTTTCTTTTTTCTTTTTTTTTTTTTTTTTAAATTTTTCCTCTTCTCTTTTCTACTTTTCCTTCTACTTTCTACCTTCGATATTACCAGAGAAAACGCGTTTGGAGAAACGGGCACAGACGAATAGGAAACGTGTTTCTTTCGAGATGCTAGGACTCTTGAAAATGCCTTCCGCCTCGTTCTAGTGGAGCACTTTGGCTCCGTGGTGGATTGAAATGAGCGTAGAAAGGCAAGGCCTTCTCCTTCTCTCTGTCGTAGAAAAAGAAAGAAAATTACAATCCGCGGAAAATCGTAATTCTCGTGCTCGTTCTAATCGACGACGATTCTTGGATCAAGAAAGACAGAGAGAGAGAAAGAGAGACGGAGTAGAAACGGACAATGTCTCCAATTAGCGGACTAACTTTTTTTTCCAAACTTGCTAACAAAACTCTTGGAGAAAACTCGCGAACGGATTAAAACTTTTGCGAAAGGAACGACAGACATCTCGAGAACATTTTTCTTCGATCTTCTTTTTTGATCTCACAATCCTATCTATCTCCTGACGATATTATTCTTCCACGAGTGTTGTTGCGTTTTCTTTTTTCTTTTCTTCTTCTTCCTTTTTGTTTTGTTTTTCTTCTATCCGATCGATGAACAGATATCGATCGGTCGATCGATATTGCGTATTGTTTGCTTTTCTCCAAGTATAATAGTCGTTTCTCTAGGGGTAAAAAACTTTACGTACTAGTCTCGAGACGTCTGGTGAAATCGAGAAGATCGATCGATAATATCATCCTGTTGTAGTTTGATCGCGTAATATATGCACGATGACACGTCAGTTGTTATTCGAAAATATTATTCGAATGACCTTTCTCTTTCTTTCTTTATTTTTTTTTCTTTTCTTTTATATCATTCACTTTTATCACTTGCGCGAAATGATCGCGTAGATCAAAGGGCGTTCGACTATTTTTTTATTTTATTTTATTTTATTTTTCTTTTTTTTTTTTTTTTGTTTTGTTCTCCTAAACATAAAGTCACACAAATTGACGACGTTGAACTTAATCACATGTGTACACGCGGTTAAAATAATAATAATAATAATAATAATAATAATAATAATAATAATAATAATAATAATAATAATAATAATAATAATAATAATAATAATAATAATAATAATAATAATAATAATAATGAAAGAGGCTTAAGGGTACGGAGAAGAGACTTTGAAGAGACGTTAATGTCTTTTCATAAATATTAATTGGACACATTCGTGGACGCGCTGGGAAAAGTCGCTCGTAAACGCGACCGCGAGGGCGGAAAAAGAGAAGCACCAAAGAGAGGACGCTTCTCTTGCTAACTTTCTCTCTAGCATTTTCGGCCTCGTGTATACTTAACGGTATTGCTACGTGGATGTATGTGTGTATTCGTTTCTGTGTGCATTGCTGTGACGAGAACGGCGCCGCGACGCCGGGCATCCTGTCTGGCAAAACGAGGAAGAAGCTTCCGTGCCGAATAAATAGAGCTTCTTCTCAAAACCGGACTCCTCTTCTTCTTCTTTTTTTTCTTCTACGTTTCTTCTCGACCCTTATTCGCGTCGTACTTCCGGAGAAAAGAAAAGAAAAGAAAAGAAAAAGAAAAAAAAAAAACGAAGAACAGGAAAAAAAGAAAGGAAGAAGAAGCTCGAGGCCATCGGCTACGTACGAATGAACTTCTTTCGAACTTTTCGATACCTTCTTGAAAAAGAGAAAAAGAGAAAAGTGAGATAGTAGTTCTTTCTTTTTTATTTTTTTTTTATTTCTTTTTTTTTCAGTCACCTCGCGCCCCTCCCCCTCCGTCCCCCCTTTAAACAGCACAAACGCTATTTTTCTAGAGATAGTAGACAAAGGAAAAAAAAAAAAAAGAAACTAAACAGAACAGAAAAAGGAGAGAGAAAGAGAGGGAAGAAGGACTTACGATATCGTAAAGAGCCGAAACGGACATCGTTTTAAAAACCACAAAGAGTAAGAAGAGCGTAACTTGAAATACGATAAATCGTTATTTGGTAACTTGAAAAGTAAGTAAGTTAAGGAAGTAACCAAGTAAATAAGTAAATAAGTACGTAGTTGGTGTTAAGATGGAAGGAAAAGGAAAAAGGTTTGCGAGTACTATACTTACATCGGACACATAAAATTTCACGAGAGCGAAACGAAGGAATCGCACGTTGGTTACAACGACTACGACCACGACTACGACGACAACGTAATGCCTTTACCCGCTTGTAAATTTACGTTGGCGGTGCAAAATTCACGTAAATACACCCGAGGAAGAGAAGAGAGAAAGAGAGAGAGAGAAAGAGAGAGAGAGAGAGAGGGAGGAAGATGGCTTATGGGACTTTGAATTTCGCACGATTTATTTTCCTCGACTCTGAGATTTCCCGTCGTCTCGTAGATGTATTCGTAAATTTTGGTCCCTTTTTTATTTCTTCCTTCCTTCATCCTTCAGCCCACATCCCATTTTGCGCAAGTCCTCGATAGACAATACACCTGTATAGTAGATGTAAAATTCATTCGTTTCTTCTTTCTTTTTTTTTAGACATTATCAAAACACTTTCTCAACGCGATGAATCGTCGATGTTAAACAATGATAAACATGATTCGTTTCGATGCACACCTTATATTTGCATTAGAACGCAAATATATTTTTTAGATTGGAATAAACTCTAATTGTTATCGTATACCAACTTCATCGTCGAACCGTATTGTTGTTCGACTCTCTTCAAATAGACGCATAGATACGGCGAACGAACCTTGCGCTCTCGACAATATGCGGTTCGGCATTAGGGTAGTTCGAGCGTACAGAGAACGCTCTGATTAAGTGTCCACCAACCGCAGAGCGTGTATCGATACGTCACAGACTCGTAAATAGGACACTTCAGGATGGACCTGCACGAGCGAACTGCGGTCCACCTACGACTACATGATAAATTCCAATTGGCAGTCCAACCCTTTCGACCTTCTCTCCCTTTCCCTTTTCTACCCCTTGTCGAGCCTATCGTCCCTCCGTCAATTTTTCCGCTCTATTTCGACCCTACTACTACTACAACAACAACGACTACTACTAATACTACTATTAGTTTACTATTACCACACTTCTACTATTTACGAATCTCTAATTTGATACGCTTCGATAAAGCCGAACTAATTATCGTGTTCGGTAGGACCGATTAAAATATTTCAAATATCGTTTTAACTTTTAACGGCGCATTTACGGTCTTACATATGTACATACGTACGTACCGGTTCCAATGAGACGATCATAAATCTTGTCCGATTAATCTTGCGGATATAATTACGATCGCCACCGTGTCACAGTTTCCCTAGCCTCGATAGAGACGGCTCCCGACTTCTCACCGTCCCTGAATCGATCGACTTCCCAACAGTTAATCCATCGTTTTAACCCCCAGGTGCGTCGTAATCGCAAATTGGAAGTGGTTGTTATATCTACGACGAAAGACAGAGAGATGGAGAGAGAGAGAGAGAGAGAAAGAATCGCCACCCTTCTTTATAATCCCACGTTACCTCTTATACTCCACATTTATTTTATCACACTCACTGACAATAAGATCTTCTCTAATTTTCCGTATTTAATCTCATACGTTTATACTCTTGAGTCATTAAAACAGTTTTAACAATCATTAAAATAGTTTATCAGGTAGGAAAAGGAGGAGGAGTTTGGGTGGGAAATGAGAACGAGGAGGGATTAATTTCATCTAATTTTGTTTTTTTTTTCCCTTATTTTTTCCTTTATTTTCTTTTTTCTTAACATTTTTACAATATGCCCGTGCGTGTGTGTAAGCATGTGTCTATATATTATTAGCGTTAGAGAAATTAATGAGTTACGTCGAACATTCGAAGGATTCTCGTCCTCGACCTAATTCCAATTACGTTCGTTACAGAATCAAACTTGGTGGAAAGAGAGAGAGAGAGAGGGGGGGGGGTTGGACAGAGAGGAAATGAGGGTAGGGGGAGGGATTACATAAACCTTGGAGAAAACGTTTCTCTATGGCGACCAAGAAGATGCATGGGGACGTTTTCACGGACGACGAACGCGTGCGAAAGAGAATGGGAGAGTGAGAGAAAGAAAAAGAGGAAGGGATACGCAAAGGGCTCGTTTCTTAGGACGTACGATAAAGTTCTTGTCTAACGGCCCGAATCCGCCCTTCGACCGACACACTACCTCTCTTCTCTCTTTCCCTCTCATTTTTTTTAAGGGCACATCTCAGCCACGAACCCCTCCTTCAGACATTCTCAGACTGGGTTATGGCGTCGAGCGCGATTCAACAGGCAACGAATTCACTGCCTTAAGGCTGTTCAAGAGCATATACACGACGTTCTTCGAGGAGTCGTAGCAGAGTATTACGATCCAAGCCCTGGCCCTCGTGCCCTTTGTCTTTTGTCTCCCGCAAGCACTTTTATACCTACATATATGTATTTACTCACTTACTTATGTATTTACTTTCTTTGTGATCGTTTCTCTCTATCTCTTTTTCTCCTTCTTTCCATCTTTTTCGTTGTTTCCTTTTCTCTCTTTTTTTCTTCTTTTCTTTTTTTCTTTCTTCCTTTCTTTCTTTCTTTTTGTTTTCCTTTTTTTACAGCTACTTTGAAAGTCGAATAATAGGAAGTCACGCATGATCGAGTCGAATGAGGGTCTTCGAAAACGATTGGTTGTTTTATTTCTTTTCCTTTTTTCCTTCCTTTTTTTTTTTTTTTTTTTTTTTTTTTTTAGATAGGGAAAATAAATATATATATATACATATATACATGTTTTCTTTCTTGTTTCTTTTTTGTTTTTTTTTTTTTTTTATCCTCAACCGACGAGCTTTCGTTTCGAAATGGTAAATGAAAAAAGTTGGCCTGGAAAATCTGTTTACGGACGAGTTTACGGTCTCAAGGATTTATATGAAAAAGAGAGAAAGAGAGAACATCTCTCGCTCATTTGTCAACGACGCAGTTTCACGTAAACTTTTTTCCACTTTTCTTTTCCTTCTCTTTCGTACATGCAAAGTCTTTCTTTTCTCTCTTTCTCTCTCTCTCTCTCTCTCTCTCTCATTCTTTTCCGCGGTTTTTCTTTCCTCTCCGATCTACCTTGATTGCTCGTCCGGATTACGTCTAGTGCCCTTTTCCTGGAGTCTTCTCGTTTTAATCTTTTGAGCAGCAGTAGCACCATACCACCATCACCACCACCACCGTCACCATCACCATCACCATTGCCGCCACCAAGAGAAGAAGACCGGCAATTAATCTCTTAATTGCCCTCGAGCGTACCGTCCGGCATTTAAATTCACCGAGAATCTGAGTAGTCTATGTTACTAACATTCTTGCTTTCTCTCTCTCTCTCTCTCTCTCTTTCACATAGATAGATACGTACACACACTTTCTCGCCAGTCAATCGAAAAGTCAAAAAGCTATAAAGCTAACCGATCCAATCGTTCTAAAATTGATTGACGTTATAACGTGTCTAGGAACGGATTCACAAAGAACCCGTAGAACATAGTTACATGAATATATCTATATATGTAATACTCGTATCTCCATTTTCAGTGGACGAACCCGTTTAGTTTTGCTCGTCTAACAGGTGATCCTTCATTACGTACATACGTCTCGTCCACCTGTTTTACAGGCGGCAAGGGTGACGGCGAGGAGGCGTGGCAATGTGAGAAAACGAGAGAGAGAGAGAAAGAGAGAATAAGCCCTTTCGACTTTCCAGCGGACGACAAGAGCCACGGGAAATGAAAGGATCGGTTCCGTGATTAAAAGCCCTTGGGCAACAATTGATTTTTCCCCCGTGTCCATTACACACAACCACACGCTCAACGTTACGTATATTGAGTGAGAGAAAGAGAGAGAGAGAGAGAGAGAATCGACAAAGGGCTTGTGCTTTTATCAACGTTGTTTGTCTACAGGTTGTACGAATATTGACGATGTTCGTGTCTCTCTTTAAATCGTTATGTGACATCTCTTGTCGCGATTAAAATATCAAAAAAATGGAAAAAAAATGAAAAAAGAAAAGAAAGAGAGAGAGAGAAAAAAAGAGAAGAAGAAAAGGAGAAAATAAGAAGAGAACTTTTTGTAGACATAATAGAATTTAATATTGGCCATAATAATATGAAATATTATTAATGAAATAATTCCTATTTCTCGTATTTCCATAAAAGAAAACCTTTTTCTTTCTCATAAATATCTCATATTATTCGCTCGTTTTTATCTTTCGGATTATTTCAAAGGGACAAATTGAGAGGAAGATAAAAATGAGAAAGAAAGAGAGAGAAGGAGATAGAAAGAGAAAGAAGAAAAAAAGAAATATCTAAATAGTCTTTCTCCATATTTGAATATCGTGAATATTGAATTCGCATTCATTCCCAGTTTATTATTGGACAAACTTTCAACGTATGGGTATCTATATGCGATCGATAGTGAGTAGAGAAACAAAACTGTCCACAAAGTTTCTTCAACCCTCTCTCTTTCTCTCTCTTTCTCTAGGTTGCAGTTGGACTCGGTCTCTCTATTGTTCTCTTTCATTCTGTCATGTCGAACAACGAGTTAAAAGTAGGTTAACGGATGATATTAGGATTTAGCAAGAGAAGTTGAGAAAACGTGAAACGTCGAAGAAGAAGAAGAAGAAGAAGAAGAAGAAGAAGAAGAAATAGTAGTAGTAGCAGTAATAGTAATAGAAGAAGAAGAGGAAGAAGAAGATGAAGAAGGAGAGAGAAAGAGAGAGAGAGAGGGGGGGGGAGGTGTGGGTGGATTTTCTTGTGCTACCGTTTTCCACGAGGGAAAACAATTCGATGCACGTGTTGCGCGAACTCGTTACGAGATACTTTCTTTCTCCATGGCAGCTGTTACACGCCGCAACTCCATTGGACGTCGTCGCGATCTCTCTCTCTCTCTCTCTCTCTCTTTCTTTATTTCTCTTTCTTTTTCTCTCTTTCACTTTTTCAGGATCGTTTTGACGCGTGTGCTCCTGCGATTGGCAGCTTCGGCGAGCCGTGCAAACCTAAAGCCCACGTCCGCTCGATCCATTTATTCTCGTGGAAAAAAGAGTAAAGCTCGCTTTTATTGCACGTCCTCCGTTACGTTCGTTTCGGACGACAGTTACATATCGCGTCTGTGTATAAGCCTTCCATCTTTCTCTCTCTCTCTTTCTCTCTTTTTACGTGGCTGAATTTTCTCTTCCGTGTGTTATACGCGAAAGGCACGCGCGATTGCACGTCGAACGGCTGTACTGTTTTTTTCCTTTTTTCCGTTTTTTAACCTTTTTCTTTTTTTCCTTTCTTTCTCTCTCCCTCCCCCCTTCCCTTCCCTTCCTTTTATCCACGAAAAAGCTTGCAAGCTTTTCACCCCCCTCCCCTCCTCATCCCATCTCTCCTTCGCCGTCACCGCGCTTGCACTGTTTGCCTCTGTCACGCTATATACCGTAAAACAAAGTTTTGTCTTTTCGAACGAATTCGAACGACGACGACGACATGGTTCTCATATTTTCTAACATATCTTATATATTTCTTCTCTTTTAGCTTACCTTAGGCGTTTCATACCCATTTTTATCCTATTTCGTTTCTTTTGATTTATAGTTTTAAGATATCGTTGATATTTTTTTTTTTTTTTTTTTATTTTTTTTTGTATAAAAGCCAACGAGAGAGAAGAATATTTCGCGATCGATATCCGGCTCGATTAATTATTAAACGAGAAAATTGTATAAATAACGAAAGTCCGTAATTTTTTTAATTTCTTTTAATTTAAAAGTAATTTTTTTTTCTTTTTCTTTTTCTTTTTTTTTTCTTTTTTTTTTTTTTTTTTCTTTTCTTCATCCATTTATCCGCAATAACATCCCTTGGTCATCTTTATGGTAATAAAGGTTGTAATGCGAACTAAGTGAAAACGATTTATATAATTTAATTAAATCGTAGTCGACTTATCGTAGAATAAGAATAATTGAAAGGCACAAAGTGAAAAATGTATTCGTTCATGGTTGCCGTAGAATACTACGATGAACTTGCTTTCCGACGGTCCTTGCCACGTTTAAAGGTTATTAATGTTGCCGAGAGCGATCGCTTTTAATTATCATTTCTTCAAATATATATATACATATATATATATATATATATGTGTGTGTATGCGTGTATATACTCACTAATACACCTTCAATTCTCGTTTCCTTTTCTCGATTTAATTGCATACAGGGTAACTTTGATTTTTCCAACGAGATAACTCGGCATTTCCGCATTATAGGTACGCATAGAATGCATACGCATATATAATTTCTCTCTCTCTCTCTCTCTCTCTCTCTCTCTCTCTCTCTTTCTCTCTCTTTTCTCCTTGAACCAATAGCGAAGCGTTCTATTCGCTACACTCGTTGCGGATTATATCGGACTTTTGATATTCGAGAGCTGAACTTGCTTACGAACGAACAAACGAGAAACTTATTATCGCGTACTTCATTTCTCAACCCAGTGGCAGCTTTTTATTAAATAATTTACGTAAGCCATAAGAAGAAGAAGAAGAAGAAGAAGAAGAAGAAGAAGAAGAAGAAGAAGAAGAAGAAGAAGAAGCTCGTCCGGTCGGGAAAACTTTCGTAATTTTCTGCCTGAAATAGGTATCTCTTCTAAAATCTACCAGGAGAGAGAAAGAGAGAGAGAGAGAGAGAGAGAGAGAGAGAGAGAAAATAGATTTGCTAATAAATCCTCTCCTTCTCATTCAAGAATAATTATCTACATTCAATTATACCGATTTTAAACGATGTTAAGTATTCACGAATGAACGGCTGTCTAATTTGAGATCTTAATCAATTCGAGATTTTCGATCGATTCGAGAGATAAACATTATTTTTCTTTTCTTTCTTTTTTATTTTTATTTATTTATTTTTTTTTTCTTGCGAGCGCCAAGATCGTGCAACAAAAAAAAAAAAAAAAAGAGAAAAAAGAAAAAAAGAAGAAAGAAAGGAAAAAAAAAGTAAGGCAACAAAATTAATTTCACGTAACTTCGAGTTTCCTTGGCAATTGAATTATTATTATTGTTATTATTATTATTATTATTATTATTATTATTATTATTATTATTATTATCTTTATTATTGTTATTCAAATTTGATGTTCGTTTAAAGATGACCGTTCTATCGATCAGATCATCAATAATTTTACGAGCGGCTTTTAGACAAGTTTCATGAATTATAAAATACGAAATATATATATAATATATATATAAATCTGACTAGTCAAAAGTTTTCAACATTTTCTTCAGAAACGAGAAACGACAGGGGATAGGAATAGGATATTACGTAAAATCGTGAAAAAGGTTTTCTCCGTCAACGATAAAAGTATGGACCGTCATTATTCATTAATCTCACTCTTTTGGCTCCCGGTAGAAGGAACGGCTAACAACGGCTCTTTCTCGTCTCGCTATATACGATTTTACTTTTATCACATTTCCCTTTTGGCATAAAAAGAAAAAAGAGAAAAGTAAGCTCTCCTTTTAATTTCACTTCTTTTTTTTTTTTTGCTTTACTATTTAATTTTTTTTTTTTTTCTTTTCCTTTTAATTTTGCAAAAACGCTTTTTGCTCGGCGCGTTATTTTCGGTGTTCGCTTCTTGACCCGTAATCGGGTTCTTAAAGCACAAAGAATTATTTAGAGGATATAAAATGAGGAAAGAGGTACGTGCTATTTTAGTCCTCGAATATAGAACAACAGGAGAAATAGATTATAGTTTGTGTATAATAATTATATAAGGTCGAAGGTACTAAAGTAGATTTTACCATCCTCTAAGAAATGAACGTTTCATCGTATCGGAGGGATTTAATGAGAAATTATATTATCTTTACGAGCTAACTTTATACACACCGATAACACCAACAACAACAACAACAACAACAACAGCAACAACAATAACAACAACAACAACAACAACAACAACAACAACAACAACAAGAGCAACAGCAGATGCATCAACGAATATCGTAATTTTAATCTACGATAAAAGGCGCGTTCCTCTATTTCATCTTTTTAAGATATGTATTCCCTTCCGGTCGAAAACTTTGAGAAAGGAGAAGATATTATATATTTTCTCTCTATTTCTTCGTTCCTTGAGAAAAGACGAATGAAAGTAAAATCGATATTTAATTTTAACGAAGCCGCACAAAAGAGAATATCCTCCTCGTTGTACTCTTTCGTGTAACGAGAATCTCTCTCTCTCTCTCTCTCTCTCTCTCTCTCTCTCTCTCTATCTCTCGTTTCCTTTCGAGCTCTTTCTCTTTTACAACGTCAGCCATAGCAAACACATACATATATACATACATACATAAATGTATGTATGTATGTACTTATATATACATACACATATGAACGATACCTACCACTCTTTTCCCTTTCGCCTCGTTTTTCTTTGTGGCACATGTTGTATCCGTCGACTGTGTCTGGATCATGACAGAAAGAGAGAGAGAGAGAGAGAGAGAGAGAGAGAGAGAGAGAGAGAGAGAGAGAGAGAGAGAGAGACTGAGAGAGAGGATAGGAGAGAAAGGAAGGAGAGGGGAGATCGAGGATCGAGAACTCGAACTCAGAGAGATAAGACAGCAAAGACCAAAGGAGTCCGAAACTTTCGTAACGGCGAGCTCTGATAAAAGCGCGCATTTTTCTTAGACGGATGAGGGACAAGAAGATTCTCTTGTCCCTTGTCTTTCACCAAAATTTACGGAATACCAAATGCGAGAATTACAGGACAGAATAGGAAAAAAGAAAAAAAAAAAAAAACACGTAGCTTATCTCTTAAGATTCGAAGATGCTCGTTGTTGCTGTTTCTTTTTTTTTTCTTTTTATTTTTTATTTCTTCTTTTATTCCTGTCAATTTTCTTTTAATTCCTTCCTCTTTCTTCTTAATTCCGTTTTAATCTTTTTATTTATTTATTTATTTACTTTTGTTTTTTTTCTTTTTTTTTTTTCTTTTTTTTTCTTTTCTCCGACGAACGATAAATTAATTCAATAGGAGATGATGATTCGCCTACCTTGTAATAATAATCGTTTCTTTTGAAAAAATGTAGAATGGGAATGTCGGCTTTTCCTTGCGAAGCTCTTAAAAAAAAAAAAAAATAAAAAAAAACAACGAGTTTTTAGGAAGGAGGAGGAAGAAGGGAGCGAGAAGAAGAATTACGATGACCAGGCGTTAACTTTACGAGTACCGTGTTAATTGCATTACCCCTTGAAAAATAGAGAAGGTAATGTAAGAGGAAAGGGAGAGAGGACGAAGGAAAAAGGAAAAGACCAAAAAAAGAAAAAGAAAGAAAAAACAAAGGAAAAACGAAGAGAAAACAAAGAAGAAAAAGAAAAAAAAGAAATGGATAAAAAGTACGACGGGGTAAACGATACTTTAACCGTTTGCCAACTAAACTGGAATTTATGGGTAGGAAAATGTGTGCCGATAATATTATACTTTTATGTTTATTAACTTACGTCTCCGTAATATACAGTATTAATTGCATTATTTATTATTTGTAAAAGGCATCTCTCTCTCTCTCTCTCTCTCTCTTTTTGTATATCATTCCCATCTCTCTATCCTTGTTTATCGATCGAGTGGAGTTAGCCATTCTGTTTCGTAGTAGAACAATATATAATTTATTGAACATCGTCGACTAGATATGGGAGGAGGGTAGCTAACGATGCTAAAGGGACGCTCGTGAATAAGCCCTTGGCGAAGTGGCATAATGAATTTATAGGGAAATTTCGTAAGACGTCGACGAGCTTTCGTCGTGACGATGAAACAGGAACGACGACGACGACGACGACGACGACGACGACAACGACAACAACAACGTTGACGTTGACGTTTGCTAAAAGAAAAACGATGATTAAAGAGAGAACGGACATAGGATACGTGCTGGTTACATAGTTACACGTAATACTATTATAATTCGCCGGCTTAAAAAGGATCGTCGAAATAAATTTAGTCGGGTTATTACAACGTGTCTGGGGATACTTTTGAAAGATGAAGAAAAATTATTAAAAAAAAAAAAAAAAAAAAAAATGGGGGAGAAAGAAAAGAAAAGAACAGAAAACGCTAACGTCGGCACCGACTGTTCGGTGAAGAGGAGATATAAAAGAAGACGAAAAGAAGAGGAAGGGACGAGCAAAGGGCGCAAATGCGAAAGGGAACGAGAACGAGGACTAGTCTGTCAGATTTTTGAAAAGCGTCCGAGTTTCTTTCGGCCAAAAGGAGAGAGAGAGAGAGGATCTTTCGTTACTCACTCGCGAAAAGTTCCCGCGAGGCAAAATGTGGGGAAGAAGAAGAAGAAGAAGAAAAAGAAAAGAGGGAGAGAGAGAGAGAGAGACAGGGAGAGAAAAGGAAAACGGTTAGAGCTTCCTCCGAAGTAGAAAAAGGAAGCAGAGATCTTGCTCGCGCGTGAGAATTTATCGTGGGCACGAATCTCTCGACTCGAATCCAATTTTCGAGATATACGAGGGTACATGCACTTTCCTTCCGTTCACTTTTTTTTCCCTTCCTTCCTTCCTTCCTTCCTTCCTTCCTTCATTCGATACTTTTTCCCCTCTTTCTTTCTTTCTAACACCTTTTCTTTCTCTTTCTCATTCTCTTTCTCTTTCTTTCCCTTTCAAGTAGCACTCGACGCTATGTCCGTCGATGTATCTTCGAAGCAACCTCTCTCTCTCTCTTTCTCTCTTCCCTCCTTGTGTTTACCGCTCGCACTTTCGCGGTATCCGCTTGTCAAAAGGAGATATACTGGCCACCGAGGTTCTCAACGTGGGTGGTTGGGTGGTTCGAAGGGCTCGAGGGATAGAGAAGGTGCTACACCAAGTAGTAGCTTCTCTTTCTTCCTCCTTCTCCTCCTCCTCCTCCTCCTCCTCCTCCTCCTCCTTCTCTTCCTCCACTCTTCCTTTATTCTTTTGAGAGACGTCGCACGACCGAGAAGCCGAAGAAGAGAAAGAAAGATAGAAGTAGCGAGGAACGCTTCGATAAGCAGTCGATATATCGTAAAGCTCTCCGACGTCATTCCTCCTCCTTCTCCTCATCCGCTTACACATCTACCCTCTGCTTCCTTTTAAGAGAACCGAAGAGAATACGCTGATGTCGCACTCCATTCGATTCGATTGCTCGATACGCTTTTATTTCTCTTACTTTGCTTCTCTTACTCATACTCCATCTTTTTCTTTTCCTCTCTCTCTCTCTCTCTCTCTCTCTCTCTCTCTTTCTTTTTCTTTTATTTTTATTTTTATTTTTTCGCTCACTGAAGATCCATGTAAGTAACTACATACTCTTGATGTATTTTCTCCTATTGCCCTTCTCTTGTCCGTTTCATTGATTCGATCATTTTCGATATTTTTTTTTTTTTTTCTTTCCTATTCGATATTAATTTCGAGGGAAAGTAATTACGTTTCTTAGGATGACACGTCATAAAGAATGACGGCCCAAGACTACTCGTCAGAGTTAGTTCTTTACTCGATGGCAAAGGAAGACCACGAAGGAGGCACTGAAAAGGTGTCACCTTAACGGGATTATCGCGACGTTCTCTTATTTTTCTTTCTCTCTCTCTCTCTCTCTCTCTCTCTCTCTCTCTCTCTCTCTCTCTCTCTCTCTCTCTCTCTTCTTACTCGGATTCAGAACGGGCTTCGAGATTATGCGATCGGTTAGATACTGTACAACGTTAACCCCTGATTTTACAAAATGATTAGCTCTCTCTTTCTCTTTTTCTCGTAAATCGTAGAGTCCGTGATTAAAATATATCAAGGGAATCGCCAATCGATTCGACGAGGAAATTATTATTATTATTATTATTATTATTATTATTATTATTATTATTATTATTATTATTATTATTATTATTATTATTATTATCGTTGAAAGGGAACTCATCGGTGAATCATCGTTTAAATGAAAACACGAGCAACCGGTGGTACGCCAACGAATATATTAATTAACTGGTATGAAGTAGCAGGGGTAGGGGGTATAGGGTAGTAATAGGGGGTAGTGGAAGAAAGCGATGGAAAAACTTTGCATCTGCTCAACGTGAATACGTACACGTGGAAGAGTTAGCTTTATACAATGTTGGTAGTCGACGTACGAAAAGAGATAGAAATATAGTGAATGAGAGAGAGAGAGAGAGAGAGAGAG
>NC_060957.1:13836866-13881866 GCF_910589235.1 Vespa crabro
TTCTTTTCCTGCTTTTCCTCCTTTTCTCTTTCTCCTCCCTTCATTCGTGTCTTCCTCCGGGGGAAAATCCTTTTTCTTTAATCTGGTTCCTTGTTCTCGCGAAGACCTCGAGAACGCCTCCTCTTATCGTAGATTTTTCTTAACGATAACTCGGCCCGCGGAAAGATATAAAACCGATCGCGTGCGATAAACAATAATTTCTTTCTCTCTCTCTCTCTTTCTCTCTGTGTGTGTGTATGTGTGTGTGTGTATATATATATATATATATATGTTGAACATTAAATCACACGCAGACGAGAATGGACATGACAGGAGGAGGAATAGTGGAGGTGATCCAGAATAGAGGAGAATGACGACTTGATCGGTCGTACCAAGCTATATCTCCAGATCGTATTATTAAAGCACTAAATTCCAACCGATGTCTCCGATCCAACCGATGTATATATATGTATATATATGTGTGTGTGTATATAACATATATATGTATATATATATACACACCACCAACTCACTAATTCCAAATGCTTCGTTACTTCCGTTTAATTGAACTTGCTCGGATTGAAAGTCATTCGATACATAACCCACCCACTCCATCCCTTATATTGGCTTCTGTCCAATAAGAGCTCAGGCGCACGCGAGAGAGAGAGAGAGAGAGAGAGAGAGAGAGAATAAATTTTTCGTAAATATATACTCTACGCTTTTACGCTTTTTCGCATATTGATAGGAAAATATCGATATCGATATTATTTGTTTGAAGAACAAAACGAAAGGAAAAGAAAAACGAAAAGAAGGATGGGTTGAGATGGGAGAAGAAAAGTGCGATAAACTTTCTGTGTCGGTCGTTAATGAAAATGTTTCGCGGAAAATCTGAGATTTTCTGGAACGATAATGCCGATGGCAATGGGCGCTGCCACACGAAGAAATGAAAGAGAAAAGGGCTTTGCCATTGAGAAAGAGATTTTCCCTGTAAACCCCGATGGTGAAGAAGGTGCCTTGTGTGGCCTTAAAAGAGAGAGAGAGAGAGAGAGACAGAAGAGGGTGGCCCGAAGTGGTCCATTGTTTAACTTGATAAATGAAGTAGCCGAGCGCAGAAGCTCAACGCCGGGCTTGGTGGTACACAATGGCGGCGATATATTGTTCCGAGTTAATTCAATGCTGGAAACTCTGACGCCCAAACAGGTGCGCCTGTACGTGGCTCTTTTCGTCCTTGTTCAAATAACGTCCGTGTGAATCTTCCCTACCTTTTTCTTCCACTTATCGATTAATTTTCACCTTTTTTTTCTCCTGTCTTTCTTTTTTTCTCTTTCTTTTTTCTTTTCTTTCTCTAAAAAAAGGAGAGAGAAAGAGAGAAAGAACAGCAGTAGCAACAGCACGTGGATGTATTCGTTTTAATGACCAACATATTGTCGGTATGGTCGTTGGCGTCGCGTGTGTCACGAGACTGATGTGACGAAAAATAATAATAATAAGAAAAGAAAAAAAAAAAAAAGGAAAAGAAAGTACAAAGAAAAAAGAATAGAAAAAGTAATGCTTCTCCTGCGAATCGTGTTTACTTCTATTCGCGGTCGCACCTTTCAATTTTCTCGCCCTTCGTACTTTTTAAATCGAGCTCTGCGCTAACTCTCGCGCCCGGCGAAGAATTTCAATTAGAAGAAACCCAGCCGTGGAACGAACGCTCTCGACGTCTCGTTGCTTTTTCTACCTTTCGCCGCGAGTGCTTCCTCCCCGAGCGTGAGAACGAAAAAGTACAATTAACTAGAGAACTTAAAAAAACGACTTCCACCACCACCACTACCTCCTCCTCCTCCTCCTCCTCGTTCTCCCACTACTTCTTTTTCACCCTCTAACCCCTTCTAACCCCCTTTGCTATCCTCTCTTTTCTACAGTCTACGACTTTATCTCTGAAAAAAAATCTATAGTATCCGCTTTCAGAAATTCTCTATTCAGTGAAGTAATTGGAATTCTGCGGTTATTCGAAAAGAAGAGAGAAAGACGAGGAAAAAGAAGCAATAGGTAATCGTATCGTCATAATATTCGTACGGTATCCTTGATAATCCGATCTATCTTCTTTTTTGTATATATATATATATATATATATATATATACATACACGTACATATTTTCTCTCAATCAAATTTAATATTATTAATTCGCGTTTCTCTAAAATAACGATCATTGCGATCTGTCAAACCTTACGAAATGAAAGTGCTAACGAAAATGCTATTCATTTTATTATTAAGTTGCATTTCTAACGAAATATTATTTCATGCTTTTCCACACTACGAACTCGTCGTAAAGTTTCATAGTACGTTTCTACCTTTCTAATATACATACATACATACATATATATATATATATATATATATATATATATATACATATATAAATATATATGTTTTCGAGAGAAATACGAATAAATGAAAGAAGCCTTGTTCCAACTCCTACTCCGCCCTCCGTCCTCATCGTAGTTATGTGGCCAAGAAGAAGAGCAAAGTTGTTCCGTGAATAAGCGAATGCAAAATAGGGCCGTGCGATATTTTGCGAATTGCGGAGAGGGGGAGGATGAGATGGGGAAGAAGAGTCCAGAGTCGGTTTGTACGAGGAACCAGTTCAGAAAGAGAGAGAAGATAAGGGTATGTGGAGGAAATAAAGAGAGAAAGGCCAATCGTCGTACTCGTCACGAACGAACTTCCGCACTTACGAGCGACCTTTAGGTGGATTAGGTGAGAGAATCGTAAAGTGAAAATCCACCCTCTGCATCTCATTCGACCCTTTCAGTTTATTTCTCTTTCTTCTTCTTCTTCTTTTTTATTTTTTTATTTATTTATTTTCTTTTTTTTTTTTTTTTTTTCTTTTTTTTTTCATCATATAACTCGACCTTTCTCTCTCTTTTTTCTTTCCATCCATCCATCCATCCATCCATCCTTCCTTTTCAAAATGACTCTACAATACACTTGCCAATTTTATTTCTATTCCCTTTTATATAGCTATATCAAAGAGATATACGAAATGGTTAGTTGGGGGGTTCGAAATACGTGTGTCGTCATGAATCAGTGTAAAATTCAGACCGAGTCCGATGACTAATTGCAAGCACGAATCGTTTTCTACGGGTAGTAGCATACGCGTTACCGCTACCACCCGTCTCTCCTTCCCTCCCCTTCCTCTCGCTCTCTCTCTTTCTCTCTCGTTCCCCTTATATTCCTTTCGGCGGACTTCAATTGGAGCTCGGAAGTGTTTTCTACGCTGGAGACTTATTAACCGTAAGAGCTCGTTCCCGGTAGCGCTATTTATAAAATTAAACCTAAGCTCCTCGTCTCTCTGTCTCTCTTTCCCTCCCTCCCTCCCTCCCTCCCTCCCTCCCTTTCTCTCTCTCCCTCTCTCTCTCTCTTTATCTCTGTCTCTCTCGCTTCTTCCGATGTGAGGAGTTCATTCTCTCTCCTTGGCGTAATCTCCATTCGTTCGGCTCCTCGTTTCACGCTCGGTGATTCGTCCTTCTGTCCTCGAGGTAGGAATACGACGGTGTCTGGATTAAAATAGAGAGAGAGAGAAAGAAAGAGAGAGAGAGAGAGACAGAGAGAGAGAGAGGTAGAATAGTAAAGATCGTGCACAGTGACGACGGCGTTATGGTCATATTGTCAGCCACAGGGGTACGGAGAATAGTTCCATCTTACTCCTTTGCTCACAAGTAGGTAATACTATCTAACCAAGTGCTCTCGCAGAGTTCTCTTTCTCAATTCTCTCTCTCTCTCTCTCTTTCTCTCTCTCTCTCTCTCTCTCTCTCTCTCTCTTTCTCTCTCTCTCTCTCTCTCTCTTTCTCCCTTAGGCACCGCTAGGAGGATCGCTGCAGGGCACGGTTGATCTTAGAAGTTATGCCTGCTGAGTCGTAACTCTTTAAACTCTGACGACCTACTGCTAAAATCTTACGAGGAACGTTAAAACGTTCTAACAGCTCGTTCGGAAGCTTCGATAATTTCTGCCGAAGGAGCAGTAACTACTATCGTTTCTTGTCTCGTGCACGGCTGGTGCTGCTGCTACTGCTGCTGCTGTTGCAGCACCACACCGGATATCGCTGGCTATAATTAAATCGACGAACGACGAACGCCCAAACGTATTTGACTCTTCTTCTTCTTCTTTTTTTTTCTTCTTTTTCTTGGAGTTTTCTCTTCTTCTTTTTCTTCTTCTTCTTCCTCTTTGAAACATAGAAATTCCTACGACTTTCTTCTTAAATGCCCCTCGAAATAATATCACGAATTTTCTCCTTCGTTTCCCTCGGAAGAAAGAGGACCATTTTTGTCTCCCCCTCTTTCTCTCTCTCTCTCTCTCTCTCTCTCTCTCTCTCTCTCTCTCTCTCTCTCTCTCGCTCGCTCGCTCGCTCGCTCTTCATCGCGTTCATTCGTGGAATTTGCATCTCCGTTCGAGCGAGCTGTAATTCGTCGCAACGCTCGAGGTGACAATTAATTCCGAGGATCCTTTCCCAGCCGAATTCCACCCTATTACATATTCAGACCGTATCTCGACGAATACCGTCCGTAATCGGAGCCAAGCTCTCTCTCTCTCTCTCTCTCTCTCTCTCTCTCTCTCACTCTCTCTCCTCTCATTTTCATTCGTAAGAAAAAGAGAAAGCTTTAAAATCAGAAGATAATATTTAATGAACCAGTAAGCGAGACGCTTTCCGGTTATTATTAGAAGGTGAAGGTAATTATCTTAGAGAATGAGCAGAACGGTAGTATTGCACATAGAAGTTATAGGGATGGGATGGTGAGAGGAGGGGTAGTGGAGTGAAGAAGGGTGGTGTACAGGAGTAGGAGGGGGGAGAGAGAGTTTAAGGCTTCAACAGCACGCCCGATGCTTGCTCTCTCCACTTGCTTCTGTTTATGACAGTGATGGATGCGTTTGCCGGTAATTCATCATCCCTTCTCTCTCTATCTCCTTCTCTCTCTCTCTCTCACTCTCTCTGTCTATATATCTCTCTCCCTCTCTCTCTAACAAACCCAAACGATACGTCCTATTTTCCCATTGGCCTCTCTTACCTTCGTGTGCTCGAATAAGCAGCAGATCGTTCCTAACCGTGCGTCTTGTCGGTCTCCTTTCACCACAGTGGGGTTCCATCAGAGATTTTTATGCCTCTGGCAGATCGGCTTTCTTTCTTTTTTTTTCTCTCTCTCTCTCTTGTCCTAATCAGGTTTATATAATCTCACCTACGACGCAATTTCCTTTTTTTTTCTTCTCCTTCTTCTTTTTTGTTTCTCTGTGAAATTTTGTGATCCAACGATAATCATCGGTAATTCCTCTTTGCTCTTGTCTACGTTTTTTATCCGTTTATACCGAGCAACGATCGAGTACGTTTATTAGATTATTCGTTCGATTGACGACGATTAATGAGAATGATCCAATGTCAAACGGTCCTTGTGATTCTGGTTTTATTTAATTTGTCCTTGGCGAAGGGATCTGAAATTTTAAGCAAGAAGGATGTAATAGGAACTTGGATCTCTATAGCGCCGAATTGGGTGGTGGTGGTGGTGGTGGTAGTGATGCTACGTGACAATCAAGAAGTTAAAAGCGTGTGCGATCCTTGAATCCGTTTTGCGGTTGGTGTAAACGTAAGAGGGCCGAACTGTAGAACTGTCCTTCGAGATAATCGAGACTTCGGACTTTATATCGAATTAATGTATCCGATTTTATGTATGTATATATGTATATATGTATGTATGTATGTATGTATGTATATATGTATGTATGTACGTCCAAAACTTTCCCGTTTAGTTCAGGATTAGAACTGACATGGATGCCATGTCATTGGAAATCAGGATTTCCCTTATCGGAGCTCCGACAAACCGTAATACGAACAAGAGGAAATTCTCAGAATAGATTCTATCATAAACGATGACGATGACGATGACGATGACGATGATGATGATGATGACGATGACGATGACGATGACGATGGTAACGACGAGGACGACGACGACGAATTTCCGGTCCAAGTTTTCTCGTAAACGCGTACAACAACGCGTCTTCAAGTATGACTATACGTTTACGAAAAGACCGTCATCGTTTTATCCTCCCTCCCCCCCACACACATACACCCATCCTCGCTTCGCTTCTCTGTCCTTTTGTCCTCCTATCCGTTAACTTTTTCTAACGTTTCAGCTACACCAACCAACAGCCGTCGTAACTCGCGACGAGCTAAACTGGAATGCAATTTTTATTAGAGAAGAACCTCTCGGACGTTTTCCCCTCCGGCTTAGTTCGTCACGTAATCGTCTAAAGGGGGACAGGGGGCAGGGAGAGAGTGGGATGGGATGAGGTGGGTCGAGAAAGATAAAAAGCAGAAGGACATGAAAAGGATAAGAGGCTACATTTCGGCAGTGCAAAATCACCAACGCTCGTGGAAACGTGCGAGAAACTTTAATGCCACGATATTCTTCCGTGAATAATTCATTTCTTTATTTCTTTCTTTCTTTCTTTCTTTCTTTCTTTCTTTCTTTCCTTCTTTCTTTCTTTCCTTCCTTCTTTCTTTCTTTTTATTTCTTCTTGCACCGAACGACGACCCTCTTCTTTGTCTCCACGTTATTTCAAATTTTTCAGATTTTTCTCTTAGCCCTTCTCTCTTTCTTTTTCTCCGTCTCTCTCTCTTTCTCTCTCTCCCTCCCTCTTTCTCTTTATTCTTTTCTTTCTTTTTCTCTTTTACGTACGACATTGCAAGAGATCAATTGAACAAATATTCGGTTAAGTTAACTTCATCCGTGGCTTCCTACCGGACTAAATGCATCCGTTCGAATAATTTTTTCTTTCTTTTTTCTTTTTTTTTCTTTTTTTTTTTTAGGTTGGGGCGGGAAGGAAGGGGTGTGTGGTAGAGAAAGAGAGGACCAATTCTCGTTTCATTGTTTCGTACGATTACCATCGATCGTCGTAACGCTTTACGCGTGAACGAGCGTAAATATCGATGGATCAATGGCACGGGCGCTTTCAAAAGTATTTACAGATTTGTTTTGTCAAATATTGCTACGACGCGGTTGATCGTGGACGACGAATGAACGAACGAACAAACGAACGAACGAACGAACGAATGAACGATCGAAAAAAAAAAAAAAATAATAAAATAGAAAGGAGAGGAAAAAATACAATCAACGGATTCGACAATATTTTTATCCCCGCGAGGCCATTTTTTGTTTCTTTGCTTTCTTTCTTTTTTTTTTTTTTTTTTTTTTTTTATTTTTTTTATTATTATATTTTATTTTCCTCTTCCTTCTCACCACCCCCGTCTCCTTCCCTTCCCCCTATAATCGAGCACACGATTTATTACTTTGATACGTATGTATTTTCACGAATTTGTACGAATAGGGGCGTCGAGTGAAAAGCGAACGCTATTACAAGGAAGAAACGCGTGTAGATTTTCCAGTTCTAAGCGCCACAAACGAAGCCATTGATTCTTTTTTCAACTACAGAGAAGGAAAGAGAAAAAGAGAGAGAGAGAGATTCATGGAAAGTTTTAAAAAGCGATGCGACAACGAGCCGATTGTGATGAAGGAATCGTCGTGCCTGTAAACGGGAGGGCTCCGATGTCCTCTCCTTCAATCGAAACGAGAGCAGCATTCGACAAGAGTCGTACAGCAACGGAGAACAATGACGATCCTGGCATGGTCGAAGGAACGCCAATACATAACCATCTCAATTATATATATATATATATACACGCACACACTATACCTACATATATATATATATATAGCTATGTATATCAGGACGCCACCATCATTAATTTCATTGATTTGTGACTCGAGAGAGTAGAAGGATAAGCATCGATTTTCTCAACCTCTCGTTATTCTCTATTCGTATTTGAAGGATTAGAATCGGACCCGTTGTAATTAGAATCACGATTGTCTCTACCTATCTGTCTCTCTCTTTCTCTCTGTCTGTCCGTTTCTCACTGTCTTTCTCTCTCTCTCTCTATATATATATATATATATATATATATATATATATATATATATATATATCTTTCTCTTTATGCCTCTGTTAAATTAAAATCATAACTTTGTAAGGTTTTCGCTTTGATAACCGAGATAGAAAGAGAGATATCTCTTTTCAAACAACCTAAACAAGTATAATTATGTCTCTCTGTATTTTGTCCAACCAGTGTAATGGACATATTCAATTAAATCCCTTTCTCTTCTTTTTTACGAGATCTCTCAGCGACTCGTTTTTCAACGTTGTACAAATCGTTAAAAACGAGTATCGGGGAGCACTATATCGTCGTCATAGTTATCATTGGATGAACGAGCAAAAAAAAAAAATAAAGAAAAAGAAACGCGACTGTGGAAGTAGATTGGTAATAATAATGTGAACCCGGTATACGAGTAAAACGCGAAACGTGTAATATATATGTACGTATGTAATTCAAAACGGTCTGAGAGTACGTTACTTTTACAATCCTGTGGATACTAAAATTGAATTCAAATCGGAGTCTCTAATGTTGATTGTAATTGTATTTGTGATCGTCGTTTTTGTATCTGGCAGAAACGGTATACATTAAAAATTCGAGTAAAATCAGTGCTGCGAATTTATATAAGTATTTCCTCCTCCTCCTCCTCCTCCTCCTCGGTTTCTCTTTCTACTCTTCTATACGATTTATCGCAGCATCATTGAGATCTCTTGTTCTCTCCATTTTCGCAAAGGTTAAAGGACCATCAGGGCACGTGATTTCACTGGGCTGGCTGCTCTTTGTCGTAATTGAATTCGTTAATTACAAGTGTACCGATTACGCTCGTTTAATACATTTTCATGTAATTTTGCGTGCGTTGTAATGGGAACGAAAACTATGTTTATATATATATACGTGGATATGTATGTATGTATATATCTATGTATAACTTCTATTATGGAAGAGGAGTCGTTTAAGGCTCGTCTATAATAAATCACGTCTTGCTAATCGCTCCGACTAGCGTTTTAGGAGAATCCTACTAATGACGCTAATGACACCGCACCCTAATTACGCGACACGAGTTGTCTCCGAATTCGAACGGAACACGAGATCCGCTCGTTCGGGTTCACCTATTTTTTCTTTTTTTCTTTTTCTCCTTCTCCTCCTCGATTTTTTTCATTTTTTTTTCTGTTCCCTTTTTTTTTTTTTCTTTTCTTTTCTTTTCTTCTTCATCTTTACCGACCTTTTACTCGGAAAAAAAATGTTCACCTTGTCTCTTATCTAAGACATTTTATCGGGCTGTTGCCTTTCTCCAATTTGCTTTTTCGCACGCTGTACCGTTATATGTCGTTTCCCTTCGTCATTTATGCCCTTAACGTACAACTATCATATTTATCTAGCATATTAATCGGGACCCTGGCATTTTTGTAAGATAGATTTCCGTCCGTTATTAAATTTCATTAAAAGTCCGCAATTAAAAAGGGTACCCTGAGGGTGATATTTTTTTCTTTTCCTTTCTTTTCTTTTTTCTTCTTGTGTTTTTTTTTTCCTAACTCCCGCGAGCGCGTGTCCTTCTACTACCCCTAGTTAATATCAATCGTAAAAGCGCGATAGGAAACGTTTACAAAATTCTTTCCTCACTTTGCGCGAATGGAAGTAAAAGCGATCGGAGAAAAAAAAAAGAAATACAAATAAAAGTATATTTAAAAAAAAAAGGAATAGAAATGGAGGGGGTGGGATGAAACTTTCATTTCGGAAAGTTAATCGATATAAAATTAATACCATCCACGTTAATTACTCTCCACGTTCATCGATGTCATTCTATCGTCCCCTTTTACTCGCGTGCGATATCACGAGGTTATAAAAAAAAAAAAAAGAAAAAAAAAAAGAAAAGGAAAGAAGAAAAAAAATTGATGGAAAATTCGACGAGGCTCTCTTCGATTTCGCGATCGGTAAACGACGAATTGGCAATTTTAGCCAAGTGCGATATCGCCCGGTAAAACAACAAGAATAACTATAATAACATTGGCAGTAACGTTAACAACAAGAAGAACAAGAACGATAACAAAATAACATTAACGAGAACAATGACAACGTTGATAAAGGGCAATGGTTATCGTAACGTTCCGGCCTTTATTATGTTTCGATCGTGTTTGGTAATTGAACCATTATTACCTATAGTATACGTATATACAACGAATAGCAGTTATCGAATGAGAGATATACGTCGAGTGAGCCAGACCAGTCCAATTATTATTTACTAAATACTAACCAGCCAACCAGCCAGTCAGCCAGTCAATCCAATCTTTCGATGATTCTCGTTGTTGCGCGTGCCGTTGGTAAAGCACCCATCCCTGTTCGAAAATCTTGTGAAGATTTTCCTTTTTCCTTTTCCTTTCGTTGAGAAAGGAGTAAAAGAGGAAGGAAGGAAGGAAGGAAGGAAGGAAGGAGAATGTAAGTGCGTAGAAATGCTTTTCAAAGTCCACTAGAGGAACTCGTGCATGCTTATAAATGCGTAGGACGATAGAACCCTCTCGAAAAGAGAAGAAGAAGAAGGAGGAGGAGGAGGAGGAGGAGGGGATTCTCTTCAGAAGCTCGATTTTCAGGAGCCTTATCGAGTTTCGAAGATTCGAAAGGAGTCACCGACAGCCCTTTCCTTCTTTCCTTCCTTCCTTCCTTCCTACAAATATTCTCTCTCCTTTTCCTTTCTTCCTTTATTGCTGCTTCTCCACCTGTCAGGGCACGACAAAAGTCCGTAAAATTAAATATTGATTTTGTTTGCGATCAGAAGAATCAGCCGCGACTTATTCTGCGAGCAAAGTATAGGAACGAGGATGAGGATGACAATGAGGATGAAGGATGAAGAGTATGAGAGTTAAGGTTAAGGTGGGAGGAGACAGAAGGGGAGGAAGGATTCTTCGTCCTCCCGAGTTTATCGCTGATTCCAGTCGGAAATCCACTTAGGGCAACTTTAAAGGATGAGACCTCAGGGATACCTGCGTCCTCGTATTTTCGCAAACTGGAAATGATTTCTATACTTTCCTTTCTTTTTTTTTTTGTCTTTTGTTTTTTTTTCTTCCCCTTTTTTCATTATCCATTTTTACCCGTTTGTCCTTTTCTTCGTTAAACTCGCCATTGCATACTCGAATGATTCTTATTCACTTTCTCTCTTTCCCTCTGTTTTTTCTCTCTTTTTCTCTTTTTCTTTTGATTTCGAACGACCAATCATCGATGGAATTCATCGAGGCTTCATTGAACTCGGTGTAAATTAGAGGCTTCATATGGTCTCTCCATCTCTCTCTCTCTCCATCTCTCTCTCGCTCTCGCTCTCGCTCTCGCGCGCGGTTACGAGTCTCTCAAAATTCACGACACGAGCCTAACGGCCAGTTGGAATTTCACTAAAATTCCTGGCATAGCCATAGCCCACGTGAGAACCTTCCGGTTAATAATGAAAGCACGTCAGTTTGTAAGTTAATTAACCTAACGGATCGATTAATCACGAGAGTAAAGAGTCTCGCCCGCATTTTACTCGAGCTGCTTTTACGATCGTAAATCCGATTCGATCGGATCCGATCGGGTATATTCCTGATAATAGCTTTTATTTTCGAGATAACATCATCTACTTTAAAAATTCTCTTCGCGTTATACGGATGAACAGGAAATTAATAAATAAAAAAGATGAATAAATACAAAAAAGAAAACTAACAAACAAAAAACAGTAAAAACAAAAAAAAAATAATCTTTCCTTTCACTTTCTTGTGTGTTGACCTTTCAAAATTCGTAGAATCTATTCTCTACGGTGTTTAGAATACTCGACTGTTCTACGTTTCTTCGTTGAAGGTTGTCATCGCATTGGTGAAAAATATCCACTTGTATAAACCCAGTTATATATAATGCGTGTCGGTTTTGCCGGCAAGGGTTTCGTAAAACGAAACTTCGAAGAGCAAACTCGCGGTGGTCTCGAGCACGTCGTCCTAGGATAACCTAACCCCCCCCCCCACCTCGCTAACTCGGACTTGTCGTCTATCATCTATCCTTCCTTATTTCCTTTTTTTTTTTTTTTTATCTCTCACTCTTTCTTACAGTTTCTATCTTTCCTTGTCTCGTGAAAAGCGACACGACGACGAAACCATCGTTGATCTTTCTAGGATAAAAACCACCACCACCATTCATCCTTTCGAATGCGAATTTTATTAGGTGTGTTGTAAGTTTCAAAGTCGAAAAGTCGCTTGGTAAATTTCAAGAAAAGAAAAAAAAAAAAATAAAAAAAGAAAAAATTCCGAATCGAAAACTTTGGAAATTTCACATTGATACGGTTTGAAACTCTTTTCTCTGCCTTCTCAAGTTTTTATCGTCTCAAGGTCACTCCCTTAGAATACTCCGATAATATAATCGTCGCGGCGTATCAATTTTGTACGCGTGATAGTAAAAATTTTTTCGATAAAAACAAAAGAAAGAAAGAAAAAAAAAGAGAGAGAGAGAGAGAGAAATAGAAAGAAATTAGAGAGATTCTTGGACGGTACAAATTCGCACGTGAATGAAGGCTCGAGTCTCGTTCTTTGGTTCTCGTCTAAGGAAAGATTTTGGCAAATTTCCCGTTCTCCACGTTCTCCGCAGTCATTCACGAGCCAACAAAACCACACGAGACGATAACTCGTTCCGGCCGTCATCGTCGTCATTTAAACGTTGACGTTAGCCGCGAGCAAACGTGTAACTTGTCTGCCTTTTTCCGCGACAATATTGCGATAAAGGAAGACAGAAAGAAAGAAAGAAAGAAAGAAAAAAAAAAGAAGAAGAAAAAGAAAAAAATAATCGTTAACATAAATACGCATCGTGTACTTTACCTACTTTCTTTCTCGAGAATATAATGATCATTTGTATTAGAAGAACCTTATCTAAGGTTAGGGATGATGGTTAGATTATTACAATACCTACGATTTTGATTAGAAATGCGAAGGAGCGCGCGAGAAACGAGACGATTCGTAATGTTATTAGTTACTTACTACTGGAAGAAGGAAGAGAAGGAGGATGAGGAGGTGGAGATAGAACTCGTAGAGGAGGAGGAGAGGAGGAGGAATAGGAGAATAAGGAAGGAGAGTGCCTGCCGAGCGGCACCGGACACTTGTTGCTAAAGTTCGTGTCATGTTTTAGCGATAAATTTAGCTCGCGACCTTCTCTCGATTTCTATTTAATGTTCTCGTCGGTAACGACGACATTTACCGTTTAGATAATGGCTTAAATACTCGAAGGATTTTCTTCTTTGAAAAGAAAAAAAAAAAATTCAACGATAATAGAGAATAAAAAGGTAAAGATTATATATATATATATATATATATATATATATATATATATATATATATATATATCCATTCCCCTAAGTTATCGAAAGTTTATTTATTCTCGCCTGGATTTTGAACCTAGGGAAAGTGTGTGATAATACATAGGGATAAAATAAGTGATCGAAATCCGATTAAAAATACGTAAGCATTATTGTCGGTCTCGTTTGTCGATGAAAGCCGTGCTAACAAACGCATCGCGTTCACTAAGTTATAAAACATGACGTGAAAGACGCATCAATGGCATTGGTTGGTCGATCGCGAAGGTCGTACTTTCGCGAGTCCATTCTTGTGTTCAAGGTCGAGGACGTTAAAGCTTCCAAGCGCTTTCAAGCTTCGATCCGTCCCGGAATATCCGACTCGTTTGTCGCAATGACGTTGAAAGGATCATCGACGAAGACAGGGACTTCCTTTTTTTTTTTTTCTTTTTTTTAATTTTTTCCCCCTTCCTTTTTTATTTGTATTCCCTTAACGAAGTGAAAGAAACGATATTTCCGCAAGATTGAACGTGAGAGATAATCGATTTGGGAGGGCGGAGGAGGGAGGGATTTGGGTGGGCGGCGAGAGCGAGGTAAAGCGGGGAGAAGGGGAAAAAAGAAAGATTGAAAGAAAGAAAAGGAGGGGGGAGGAAAAAAAAGGATACACTTTCATTCGACGCGAGTGAGAGACGACGGACAAAAGGAACAGATAGAGTCGATCACGAACGACGTTCAAAGGGATCGTCATTGATGCTGGAGAATGATGGTTATAATAGCCAGCCTTTCTCGATGGTGGTGGTGATGGCGGGGGAGGTGGCGGGGGAGGAGGGTAAATTTTTGTGTTTGGGATCGTAACGCGCAATGCGCGTGACGTGCGCTCCCGTGTTGGTTGTATATACCACACGTATATACGTGTGTTGCGCGTTCTAGGAGGGGGACAGGGGTGAGGGAAAGAGAGAGAGAGAGAGAGAACGAGGCAGAACAGAGAAGAAGAGAGAGAGAGAGAGAGAGAGAGAGAGAGAGAGAGTGGAATCGAGTCGGCGTGGTGTCGACGAAGCTCGTCGAGGCGACTCGAGGCAGAGCCAAAGAGGGGACGCGAGTTCTCTTTCCCTCTCAGTGGCCCGTGAACCGCGACCGGAGCAGTACCTCTCTTTGACGCGACGACGACCTCTCCGAACACCCTTCGACCCCACGAGAAAGAGACTTCCTCTTCTTCTGTTTCTTCTACGTCTACGTCTACGTCTACTTCTACTTGTATATACTTCTACGTCTGCATATTCTTCCTTTCTCTTCTCCCTTTTTTCTTCATTTTCTTTTTTTTTCCCCTTTCTCTTTTTTCTTCCTTCCTTCCTTCCTTCCTTCCTTCCTTCCTTCCTCCCTCCCTCGCTCTTTTTTTTCTTTTTCTTTTTTTCTCCAGCGTCTCGTTTAATCAAAATTATAATTATATATGATAAAACGCACGATAATAATATAGGATGATAAACACGATCGAAGGTTTTCAGGGATTTACAAATTGTGTACAAATTTACGATAGTGTTATCCATTCAGTTCGGTTTCCCGCTCTAACCAGGTTTATTATGTCTCTACGAGCTTTCAAGTGTGTCAAGTGATATATAAATTTTTTTCCTTTTTTCTTTTACTTTCTTATTGTTTCTCTTTTTACATTTGAGAAACAAAGAAAAAATTTGTTCTCTTTCATTTCTCTTTTTTTCTTCCTTTTTCTTTCTAAAAAAAAAAACAAAAAACAAAAACAAAAACAAAAAAAGAAATAGAAACCCATTGATCATCATTCGCGAGAATATCGTGAAGAGAGAATAGGATAGAGCAAAGAGAAAGGCGATAACCTCTCGCGAGCTTTCGACGTATTCAAAATGCGAAGCTCGGTGTACCGAAAGTAAACAATGTCGTTGTCGACTTTTCTCTCTCTCTCTCTCTCTCTCCTTTTTCCTCCTCTTTTTTTTTTTCTTTGCTCTTTTACACTTCCTCCTCCCCAACCCAACCCAACTCAACTTCAACCTCACCCCCTAATCTCCCTTTAAATATTCCGTCGACTTCGTTTTCTCATTCTTTCGCACACTTTCTTCTTTTCTCTTCCTTTCTATCGTTCGCAATACACAAGCGTCACTGAATCGCATTTCTTCGTCGCGATCGCGACGCGCATCGCAAAGCGATCGTCTATCTCTCTCTCTCTTTCTCTCTCTCTCTTTCTCTTTTTCTTTCTTTTTCTTTCTTTCGTTCTCGTTGTGGCAGGTAATTAACAGGCTCTTTCAAACGACGATACTAATTAGCAGGTAAACGGTGTAAAAGGCCAAGCGAAAAAAATCAAAGTATATCTACCTTACTTCTTTCTCTTTTAGTCGAGCAATTAATTGTTCTTTGCTAAAATCTCTTGCCAATTAGCAAGGAGAATGAGGACATAGAAACGAGAGGTAGAAATCAAAGAGAGAAAGAAAAAAAAAGACACGAGAGTGCGTATCGTTTTGTCAATGATTTTCAAAGAGGACGTACTTACTTACTTGTTTACTTACGTACTTACTTACTTACTTACTTACTTACTTACTTACTTACTTGTTTACTTACGTACTTACTTACTTGTTTACTTACTTACTTATTTACTTACTTACCTTAGATATGTACTGAGATTATCGGTTTGCTCGCTTTTGTTTGCACGTCGTTATTGCGTATGTACGACTTTATCATTCGCGAATGTTAAAAGAGGTATAAAAATGGGGTGAACGAGAAGAAAGAAATAAATTGGGGTTGTTGCGGTCCTTGAGCGCGTTGTATTTTTTCTCTTCTCTTTTTTCTTTTCTTTTCCTTTTTTTTTTTTTTTGAATCTTTTCTCTTTTCTTTTTTCTTTTCTTTTCCTTTTTTTTTTTTTTTTTTTTTTTTTTGGAATCTTTTCTCTTCTTTTTCTTTTTTTCACAATTTTTTACACATAACACGTCCTACCATACAATATATTTATTAACGTTCAACCGAGAACCTTCGAACGATTTCGATCGAACGAATTTAATCGGATTATCGGTCGTTCGTCCCAACGATATCTCTATCAAACAAAATTCGGCGAAATGTATAATTGTGAAAGGGGAGGGGGAGAGAGAGAGAGAGAGAGAGAGAGAGAGATGTAACGAAATAGTCGGCGTACATGCCTCGGGTGCGCTTTAAATCCATCCGCTAATAAGCACATTACGCGGATCCTTTAATCTTTCGAAAACCAAACGAATCCACAGGTGCGTATGCTGTGCTGGCGTTTACGTATGCGGCTTCTTTATTTTTTTAGTTTTTCTTTTTTTCTTTTTTTTCGTTTTTTTTTCCTTTCTCTTTTTTCCTTTTTTTTTTTTCTCTCTCTCTATCGACAGTTCGATCGTTCTCAAGACTATTATATTTATTATCGTGCGATATCGACGGAAATTCTTTCATTCTACGTATTTAATTTAGAAGGGTGGAGATAAAAGAAAACCTCCCCCCCCCCCAAAAAAAAAAAGAAAAGAAAAGAAAGAAAAAAAAGCATCAGCCAGGAGAAAAAAGCAAACAACGAATCGTTCGATTAGAATTCGCGATAACGTAAAAGCTCGTTGATTACTTCTTCTTTTTCTTTTTCGTTTATTTTTTCATAGATGAAAAAACAAAGAAGAGAGATAGATAGAGGGAGGAAAAAAAGAGTGGTGATTGTTGAACCGTTTTCATCGATCTAAATTAATTTTATAGAACGATTTTGCACGAACAAGAAAGATAGATAGATGGATGGATAGATAGGTAGAGATAGATAGATAGATAGATAGATAGAGAGGTAGGTAGATTGATAGAGAAGATAGAGAAGACGGGTTGTAACCTATATTTGCATTTGGTCGAGAATGTAGTCAACGAACGAGGAAAAGCAAAGCGGCATCCGCGTCGATCGTATTCGAAGAGTATCAGTTTCCATTGGGGATCGGCCCTTTTTCAATTAAGCTTTGATCACGGTATCGAGATAAAGCGCGCGACGCTTCGCTCGTCGGCCCACTCGAACGAACGTCGCTCGGTCTCGATAAAGAGGAAGCGAGTGAGCTACTACTACTACTACTACTCTACTACTACTACTACTTTTACTACATCACCATCACTAACACCACCACCATCATAATCACACTACTGTTGCAATCGCATCATACCGTTAGCAATACACTCTATCTCTCTCTATTTATTTATCTATCTTTCTCTCTTTCTCTCTTAACCAACAGTACACGATCTATATGTTTGTGTGTGTGTGTGTGTGTGTGTGTGTTATGTGCAAGAGTAATAAAAGTAAGGGGATGTGAATCGAGTCAACGTCAAATCGGGGGAAAAAAAAATTTATCTCGATTTAACAGGGAATTATTTTACTCTTCGAGCTCTCTTCTCATATTCGATTCTTCAATAAATTTTTTATTGTTTCATTTGTTACTGTCGTTAGTCATTGTTATTGTTGTTATTATTATTATTATCGTATCCTTGTGCTGTAATAGAAATATGAATCGAATTAACGTCAAAATCGAAGAGAGAAAAAAAGATTTGTCTCGATCTAACTGTCTTACGTTTCGAAGAAATTTTTATTATTTGTTTTTTTACTTTCGTTAATCGTTATTATTATTATTATTTTTATTATTATTATTAATATTATTATTATTATTATTATTATTATTATTATTATTATTATTATTATTATTATTATTATTATTATTATTATTATACTATTCAGAGATTGTTACGTACTGGTTAGGTAGGCAAGTTTGAATTTGCCGTCGTTTCTAGTTCTTCTCATCTTGGGCATACCTACTGTTTGATGGCAAACAAGTCGACTCGTATCAATATTTAGCGTGGAAGCGGCGAAAGTGAGTTCCGAAAACCACGAATCGCGAAGCGCCTCAGGATATCTCGGAGTAGAGTATAACGACGAGAAAGAGCAAATATTGCCTCTTTCTTTCTCTCCCTCTTTCTCTCTCTCTCTCTCTCTCTCTCTCATTTTTCCTCTCTTTCTCTCTCTCTTTCTCATTTTTCCTCTCTTCCTCTTCCTCTTCTTCTTATTATTATTCTCCATCATCATCCTTTCTCTTTCACTCCGACTGTTACTTTAATTGAAACTTTTCCGGCGATTTGATTTTTCATTTTATGCATTAATTTATATTCCATCGCGTTTTTTATAGTCTGCTACGTTGAAATTACGATCCTTCGAATTCTTCGAAGACACTGATATTACGAACAAGAAAATAAAAGAAAGAAATAGAGTCTGTATGCATGTGTGTGTGTGTCTGTGTGTCTGTGAGTATGTAAGACAGAAAGAGAGAGAGAGAGAGAGAGAGAGAGAGAGAGAGAGAGAGAGAAAAGTATTAACGTTTATGTCGAAACAACCCTTAGCCGTGGTCCAGCCGGTAATTAAATAACTTGCCGAGGGAGGTAGAAATTTGCATTTTATTCTAGAGAGGATTTATTGCCGGTCGTCCTACGTCGGATTAACGAGCGTTCTTTAAACGTCAACGGTTGCTACGACGACGACGTTCGTATCTTTATAGGTGCATCGAGATAGTATCCAAAAGGGAAGACTCACGAAAGGAAAAATCTTTTTCGAGCGCGCAAATATTTGTCAGAGGTCCACTGTCCCTCCCTCTCCCTCCTCTCGCCATCATCATCATCATCATCATCATCACTACGATCACCAATGTCCCTTTCCCCCTCCCATCTCGAACCCTTTTCTCGTTTCTCTCTTCTTCTTTTTTTCTTTCTTTTTTTTTTTTTTTTTTTTATTCGTTCGAAGACACGAAACTGTCAGAAATAGACATTTAAAAGCGTAAATCGTTTTCAATGTTTTTAATTTGTAATTAAACGTACGTAATTATTATTGACAGAAAAGTTTTTCTTCGATTTGACCAAATGTGCTATTAAACTCGATTCATACGGATAAAACCTCGTTGCTGTAGTAAATTTTCATTTTCGATTTTAATCAACGTAATTGTTTAGTAATTCGAAAAGAATCGGACAGAAAAATAGAAGATGAAAGGAGATCGAAAGGGAAAGAGAGAAAGAGTTACGGTTAGAAGAAAGGGTGGGTGATGGACCTTTGAATAGCATTGCTCAATTAGTTGAAAACAAGTAGATGAGTGTATTGAGTGAAAGGAAGAAGAGCAAAGGAGGCATGACACACCCGGTGTATTTTCTTTTTCGATCGTTCGTGACGGGGACCCCTCCTGCTTCTGTATTTTGTCTTCTCCTATCGTCCATATCGGCACGAGAGACGACACAGGAGGCGCAGGAAATGCGTTTCTCCTTTCTCTTCTTTGAAAAGAGAAAAGAGAAAAAAGAAAAAAAGAGAGAGAGAGAGAAAGAGGAGAACAAGAAAGAAGGAAGGAAGGAAGGAAGGAAGGAAAGAAAGAAAGAAAGAAAAAAAAAGAAAAGAAGAAACGTACGGTCGAGCGGCCGACTTAAAAATATATTCTCCTCGAAATAGTTGTTGCACCCTCGCCAGCCACCCTCGGAACCACCCTCGCGCTCGAACGCTCGTGTATCTACCGAAGCGAGAGACACGAAAAACAAAGTAGAAAAAAAAAAGAAAGAAGTAAGAGAGAGAGAGAGAGAGAGAGAGAGAGAGAAATAGGTAGAGATAGAGATAGAGATAGAAAGAGAGAGAGAGAGAGAGAAAGAGAGAGTATGAGCATCTCTTTCTTCGTGTTCTTCTTCGTACTACTAGTCATAGTATTCGCTTGGTAGACGACTAAGACGACGAAAAGTTCGAAAGCACCGACAAAAAGACAAACTGTCCCCTCTCAGGCGACTCGCCGACGTAATTTATACTCTGGTTAAAATAGTCTCCATGTTAAAATGAGAGATACATCCTCGTGACCCCAACGCGCATGTATTCTCTCTCTCTCTCTCTCTCTCTCTCTCTCTCTCTCTCTCTCTCTTTCTCTTTATATATCCTTCTTTTTCCCTTATTCTCCAGTTGTGTCCTGTACATCGTCGATGCGAGTCAACTTGTTGTTATTGTCTTTTAATTCATGGCTCGTTCTCACGCGATCACTTGCAGCAGCTCCCTTCGATCGATGTTTATACATTTTTCTCGTTAAAAAAGAACTGTTTGATTTTTGACATACATACTCCTATTATTCTCCATTTCGTTTCATTTCTTTATCTTTTTTTTTTTTCTTATCTTTTTTCTTATCTCTTTTCTTTTCTTCTTTTTCTTCTTCCTTTCTTCTAATTTTTATAATATTCTTTCTCACGCTCTTATTATAGGACTTTTCATCCCGCAGAAAAAATAAGTTTGCGAATTAGTCAGGGTCTTATCCAGTAATGTGATTACATCGGAAAATGTGGGAATAGTTCTTTTTTTTTTTCTTTTTTTTTTTCTTTTTTTTTTTTTTTTTGCAAAATCGTCGACTAGACAGAATGGTAATGCCGAGAGATAATCGCATTTTAGGAAGAATGATCGTTACGGACGATTAAGAGACGCGTCGAACCGACACGAGAAACTAGGAACGAGAAAGAAATACGGTTTGCGCGGTTTGCACGAAAGGCTCGGGCGAAGTGATCAACGAAAAGTCGAAAAAGAAAAGCCGCAAAAAAGTTTGACAAATGGTTCAACCCGTTCACACCGAGAACAACAACTCCGCTCTGGATATGGAGTCCCTCGAGGAGATGCTTCGAAAGGTAATCCTTTTGTAATTGATGTTAACGTATAATACCTTTGGATTGTTCTTTAATTTATTTTATCGTTTTTTCCTTTCTTCTTTCTTTTTCTTTTTCTTTTTCTTTTTTTTTTTTTATGAAAGTAAATCCTCTTCCTCGTCGAAGACGTCTTTTATAGTGTACCATAGAATCGATCGTCGTTTTAATCGTCTTCTCATATTCCAATGAGGGATATTTGGAATGATCGAACAAAATGGTACACCCGTTATATAGACGTTACATCGCCGAGGAAAAACCATTGGTTATGTAGAAAGAGGGAGGAATCGTTAGCTGCGAGATAAATCTCTTTTCTTGTGCGTTACGTACACCGTAAAACCATCTCTCTCTCCTTTTTCTCTCTCTGTCTCTCTCTCTCTCTCTCTCTCTCTCTCTCTCTCTCTCTCTCTCTCTCTCGTATGACGAACCATTCAAAATCGAATTATCGAGAGCTTGCGTCGACGTTATTCTCTGCTAACGCCCTGGACCCTCTCCATTCAATTAATACGTATTAACTTTAATGCAGCGATAAAATTTCATTACATCTAATTAACCTTGGACGTATCACTTGATCGTATCACCTTAAAAACGTATATACCTTCGTTAAGTCCATTCTCATTGATAACGAATAAGGTCCCCGGGTTATTACGCATTTTTGGATGAACCAAGGAAGGAAAAAGAAAAAAGTTGAAAAAAGGAAAGAGAAAAAGAAGAACAAAGAAAAAAAATTCCTTCTCTCTTTTCTCTTTTATTTTTCTTTTCTTTTTTTTTTTTTTTTTTATTTATTTATTTTTTCTTCTTTGTTCTTCTTTTTTTTTTCTTCTTCTTCTTTTTCCATTCCATTACCTCTTTAGCACACATAATTGAAGCATGTGCCATTGTCAGTCTCGGGATCCCTCGATTACGCGAGTATAATAAACGCTCGAATTAAAGTAAGAATTATATATAACTGTGCGTCGAATGAAAGGGGTAGGTCGAGGAGGGTGCAGGAGGAGGAAGAAGAGAAGAGGAAGAGAAGCGAAGAGAAGAGAGGAGAAAGAGGAGGAGGAGGAGGAGGAGGTTTTTTAACTGCTACTTCCTGTAATGTATTCCGTCAGGCAACGCTGAATGGACCACTTAGCGAACGACCCACACACACACACACACATACACACGCTCACACACGAGTGCGCGCGCGTGCTCTAGCTAAAGCGAGTTAGGGCGCTCGCGCGGACGCGCAACCATAGTACACCGCACGTACAACCGCCATAGGAGCGTAAGAGACGGAAAGAGGGATACGCAGGCCCTGTTCAAAGGCACTCTTACGCTTAAGCGCTTTACTGCCTCTAAAGCCTTCCTCCTACGATGCTACTAGATATAGTATGTACCTATGTAATAAACGAAGAGACCCCGCTCGCTTCCTAATAATACACGTTAATTGTTAATTGAGCGAAAAAATTACTTTCTATCTCTATTTCTCACTCTCTTTCTCTCTATCTTTCCCTTCCTCTTCTTCTTCTTCTTCTTCTCGTCGTCTGACGATTGTAAATTCTCTTCCGTTTTCTTTTTTTTTCTTTCCTTCATTTTTTTTCTTTTTTTATCTCGTACATAAGCACTCGTTCATGTCGGAATACCCCAATGATTTTCACCATTCACGAGGATAAAAAGAGATTGGGATCGAATAGAGTAAGAAGAAAAAGAGAGTGAGAGAGAGAGAGAGAGAGAGAGAGGAAGAAGACGGAGATCCGGAGTCGTTTTTTATGAACTTTTTGTAGGTACACGAATGTGTCTGTTTGCCTTATATACGTGGGTGTTATACTACAGGCGAGCCAGAGATAGCAATGTTCCGTGCGCACGCGCGCATATGCATGTATGTACATATACATATATATATATATGTGTATGTGTGTGTGTGTGTATGCTTAGTTATATCTACATTTATATGTATGTATGTATATGTACATAAAGGATTATCCTGCCATTAGTCCGGGCATCTTTTAAAAGCCGATTACGTTATAGCTAATTGCACTTTCTAAGAAGATTTCTATCGTTTATATAGAAAGTAAATACTGAAGTAGGAATCGTAGGAAGTAGGACTTTCGCGTTTAATTGAAATTGGATTGGTATTAGACGTGCGACGAAATCGTTCGCGGATTGCCGATTACAAATTCAATCGAACGTCAACGCGCCAGCGAGGCTAATCGGATTATTCAATTTGTAACCGGTCGTGCGCGTCGATCATAATTTTCTCCCTCGAAATGTTAGGACATGTCTCTCTCTGTCTCTCTCTCTCTCTGTCTCTCTCTCTCTCTGTCTCTCTCTTTCTTTCTCTCTCTCTCTCTCTCTTGTTAGGCACACACGTACGCATACACATATATCCACAAGCACGTACAAAGTACGCGTATGCACGTTTGCGTTTAATACCACATTGTCCCGTAGATCAATTTTGATCGACGAGAAGATCGTAAATAGATAAATATATATATATATATATATATATATATATATATATATATATTTCAACAAATATATTCCATTGTCGTTCTATCAAATAAGATTTCTTAACTTACGTTGAATGAACCAACGTCGAAACATTTTAACATCGTTCATCGACTATCGTCGGCCATTTTCAGAACGGATGTATGCTTTACCGTCGCGTCACCCTAACCGCCAGATCGGTACGCCTCCGTAATGCGGCTTTAATGTAGAGCTCGTACGAGGAAAAGCTCGACCAACCTGCTTCTTCGCTTCTCTCTCTCTCTCTCTCTCTCTCTCTCTCTCTCTCTCTCTCTCTCTCTCTCTCTCTTTCTCTATCCCTCTTTTCCTCCTCATCTCTTGTCCCTGTCCCTCAGATTCCCCCTGTACTCGTCACTTCCTCCCCCTTTGACGATTTTCCACGTCAAACGCCAACGCGGATTTTCGCGCGAGCGTTCTCTCGTTCGCGACGCTCTCCCTCCCTCCCTCCCTCTCTCTGTCTCTGGTTTTTTTCCCTTCGTCTGCCATCCACGTTTCATCTCTTCCATTTTTCATCTCCCTTTCACTCATCTCTCCCCCTCTCTTTTTTCTTTCTCTTTATCTTTCTCTCTCTCTCTCTCTCTCTCTCTCTCTCCTTTTTTTTCTGTTTTATTTCGAGCCGTGAATGAAAAACAAAAAAAAAAGCCAAAAAAAAGTAACAAGAGAAAATTCACGAGCGTGTTCTCCGGGCAAAAAAAGAAAAAAGAAGGAAAGAAAAAAGAAAGAAAAAAAGAAATTGATCCGCAATCACGTTTCCATCGATACGCCCCATACGTTTTATCGACTCTTCAACGATACCGAAAACTACCGCGAATTCTTTTTGCGATTAACGGCACTCACGTCGTGAATTCCATTAGATCCGGAAACGAAACGAACGATTGCCGTGGGAAAATAAAAGAGAGAGAGAGAGAGAGAGAAAGAGAAAGATCCCTTCGAATATTTTCTCGATAGGTTTTCATCGGTTTTTACATCGTCTATTTATCTTTCGTTTTTTGTCAATGCAGCCGACAGAAAATTTCGTATGTTTCCTTCCTGGACATTTCTCCTAAATTCGCGGTAAATTAATCGCAGATATTTTTGCACAAGGGCCCTTTATTATAACGGACCGGAATACAAAGATGTTTATTATTATCGTTATTATACTGGGTACTATACGAGATTAAAACTGCCACGGGAATTGCTTGGATATCGTAAAATAACGTAAAAGTCAGAAGAACAATGAACGTAGGTATATAGTAGTACTGGTAGTTGTGGTGGTAGTGGCGGTGGTAGTGGTGGTAATGGTGGTGGTGGTGGTAGTACGTTGGTAATAGTGGTCGCGGAGTTTACGTGGAAGTATAATTTTCATAGAGAACGTAGAGAAACGGCAAAAGCCAAAATGCAAGTTTGCATAATCAAGACTAGGTCATACTTCTGTGTACGTGCGACGTGTTAAAGGAAAATAAACGGCAATGTTCTTCGCTACGACCGCAAACGTTCGAGTTATTTTATTTTTCAAAGATTTCTACACGTGCGTTCGTTAAAACCCACGAATTCGTTAATTAAACCCATGTAAAATAATTTCAAATAATTATCATACAATGTTTATTCTCCCGTAGATCTCAGCGGGAATATCGATCGTGTTATATACGTAGACAAATACGCGTATACGCGCGACACATGCACACACACATACATATATATATATATATATATATATATATATATATATATATACACACGAACGCAAATGTGCACACATAAACGCGTGCAAGAGACAGACAGGCGTACACGGCCTCGTTTAGCTCGGATAAATGCGAGAGCCGTCGTTGTCTTCTTCGTTGAGTGTTAGCTACCAGCTCGTTTGCGTCGTGCGTGGCATAAAAGCTTCTAAAGCGACGGAGTTATCGAACCCCATTGCTAGAGTTTCTCTTACATATGTACGTATGTATATATGTATATATATACATCTATGTACTCGGGTTAGTTCGCGAGTAGGACGTGATCGAGGAGATCGTCTTAGTTAAATACGAAAACGTCGGCATGCCCGCGCTTGGTATAGTAACATCGCTGCAATAAAACGTGTTTTCTCAGTTTTACTTTGAAATTGCACTAGATTTCGAACTGATTAAAATACCCATTTGTGGAGAGATCCTTTTGATAATTTTTCATCTCTCTCTCTCTCTCTCTCTCTCTCTCTCTCTCTCTCTCGCTCTCTCTTTCTTCGTTCTTCTTAATTTTATATTTTCATAGAACAAATTTTCACACGCCATCAGCGACGTAGAATTACGCTCGTTCGCAGTGTAAACACCATTAACCGTTCGTTAAAGTTTTAACTCGTTAATGAAATTACACATAAATTAACCTTGCCGTCTACTACGCAATTGCTCTGGTCTGCGAACATTGCGACGGAATTTATTAAACGGGAAGAGAGATCGAGAGAGAGAGATAGAGAGAGAGAGAGAGAGAGAGAGAGAGAGAGAGAGAGAGAGAGAGAGAGAGAGAAATAATGCAACCGCCTGTGGGCGAATGCGTTCGAGACAGTGCGCTTATTGGGTGGGCTCGCATTAGAAAAACCAAACCAAACCAAAATCAAAAAGGAAAGAAAGAAAGAAAAAAAAGAAAAGAAAATAGAAAGATGAAAAAAACGAAGGAATGGAAAGTAAGCTCGTGTCTGCTTGTACGAGGACATACGGTGTAACTGGCGACGCGACGCGACGCGACGCTGTAGTTGGTGTAGTGTAGTACATTCGTGGTTACTGTTGTGTACACATTGTACACGTAGGTGTAGGTCGGCGGGGGGGGGGGTGATAGGTGGAAGGAAGGGTATGGGGGGAGGAAGGAGAGAGACTAAAATAAGCGCGGTGCGTGCTTGCACGCGCGAATAGGGGTACAAAGGGGAGGAAAATACGTAGTGGATAAGTGTTGCGAACGATACAAAGAGTCTGCGTTGCTCGTCGTTTACAAGGAAGCTACACCGATAATACTCCTCTTTTGTTCTACGCTAAGCTACGTGGTAAAACTGCAAATTGCTGCATCGCTCCGCCGAATCCATTGACGGAACATTGACAGTTTTATTAGAAACGATATCGTTGAAAAAAAAAGAAAAAGAAAGAAAAGAGAGAGAGAGAGAGAGAGAGAGAGAGAGAGAGAGAGAGATAGGTTCTACTAGAGCACTGTTTACGATAGCGTTTTCGCAACTCGTTTTTCCCTCTCTTCCTCTATCTCCTGCTCTTTCTCCTCTTCTTTCTCCTCTTCCTCTTCTTATCGTCTATCGATCATAATCGCTCAATCGCATTGCTCTCGACGTTCCACCGAGACGTTTCAATTGTATTCCTTCCTTCTTTTACCTTTTCTTTCTTCTTTTCTTCCCTCCCGCCTTCTCTCCCCACCACCCTCTCCCATCACTCCCCTTGCTCTGTTTTTCTTTCTTTTCTTTTTTTTTCTTTTTTCTTTTTGCAATGATAAACATTTCGAAGAATTTCGAAAGAAAGTCATTCGCGTCGTCGCGAATATATACGTGTACAGTATATACTGTATATTTGAAATCGTATAAATTTTAACGACATAATTAATAATAGCGTAGGACATGTCTCTTCTAGAAATTAACATACGTTTTGACTCCTAGATTTGCATACATGCAAATATTGTAGTGTATCCCGTCCCATAGATATGGTAATTATAATCAACATTATATTCGACTGACTGGTCACAGTGCGATGTGTTTTAGTACGATGCAAGTCAATTCGAATTTTGTATTTTATATCATGAAAGGTGAAAGGAATAATAAATTTTCGTTGATATAATGGTATAGATATATAGCATATATGTATATTTCGAACGAACGAACGAACGAACGAACGAACTATGATCGGGGTATACGCGGATTAGAACTATTTTTCTTGGCACGTAATCGTCCGCCAAAGTACACGATCGCCGTCGGTAACGGTGTTCCCAGCGATATCTCATTGCGGTGTAAAATTAACGATCGTACCGCCGGCTGCCGACAACGACGACGATGATAAAGTTTCCTTGGCTCGTCGTCGTTCTCTCTCACGCAGTATTACTAGGGTACTACCTACCCTTTCTCTCTCTCTCTCTCTCTCTCTCTGTCTCTCTTTCTGAACTCCCAACGCCCATCCAGCGCACCTTGCCTCTTTTCATCCCTTCTTCCATCTTCTCTTGGCGATCTCGTTTCGCGGCCACCCCGTAGGGATTCGTTTTACCGTGAAAAATTCTCTACCAAGGTTCCGTTCACGGTCCGTTATATCACTTAGCGTGGCAAACGCCACTGGTGGAAATTCGCCTCAGTGGTTGGTGTATGTACCTAACCATTGGCAACCATGATGCTCTATGGGTCGAACGTGTTCTCTCTCTCTCTCTCTCTCTTTCCTTCTTTCTATTTGTCTCTTTCTTTCTTTTTTTCCTTTCCTACGTACTAGGTTAAAAATGAGTCGATTCGCGGCCACTTTGGCGCGTAAACGTTGGCTCGCTTTGTCGGAAAATTGTGAAAATATTTCAACGGATTTTCTTGCGGACCCAATGCCATCGATATTATACGCCTGTTCCCTTTCTCATCTCTCTCCTTCTCTCTCTCTCTCTCTCTCTCTCTTTTTCTCTGTCTCTCTTTCCTTTTTTCTTTTTTTTTTTTTTTTTTAAGGAGTACGTCTCAGAAAAGACGGGTCTCGAAGGAGTCTACTCCGTCGAATGGCAAAGTGGAAGACACCCTAACGGCAAACGGCATCGTACGGACCGATAAGTCCTCCTGCGAAAGGCAGAAAATAGATACGGATAAAGCGTCTGGGGGTGGCTTACATCATCTACTCCGCGGCTCTTCTTCTTTTTTTTCCTACAGCAGCCAGGGGTAGATTATTATTTTCCCTTCCCGTTCATTTCTCTCTCTCTCCCTCTCTTTCGTTCTCCTTTTACTATCAGAGAGAAAAGCCTCTTTTCTTTATTAACGAAACCATCAGAACGAATAGGGATAGCCATGTTTAATTCAATTTATCGTATCCATGCGTCATTTGTTGAACATCTCGTGGATAATATGTATCTGGTGACATGTTTCTTTTTCTTTTTTCTTTTTTTTTTTTTTTTTTTTTTTTTTTTATCAGAAAACATTAGATCACGTTTGCTCAGCTAATCCCTGATTTGATGCTTAATCGTTATTTCGCAATAAGCTGTGTCTTCGCGTTCCCTTACCACCTCGCTTGGACCTTTCGATTCTCATTCGTTAATATATGTCCGACATTATCTTATCTTAATCCGTCAGGAATGTCTACGATGTCTAATCGCGTGGTGAGCTTTCTAATTTAATTTAGTAAACTTGAGAAACTATGACGTATCTCCTTACGGAATCCATTCTCCCCTTCGTGGTCTAGGTTGCATCAACAGATTGATCTAAAGGGATCCACGCTTTTATACCCAAAGGGATCATTTTCGAAGGGTCGTTTCGGAACAAACGCGTTACTCGATTGTTTTCGATCTTTGGTCGTTACTTATCCTTTGAGCCTCTCGATAGAAATTTTCTTTCTTTTTCTTTCCTCCCCCCTTTTTTTCTTTTTCTTTCCTTTTTTTTTCCTTTTCTTCTCCCCTACCCCGCCCGGGCCCCCCCCCCGTCTCCCGCCACGTTATCCGTAGCCACGCATTTTCTTTACTCTCCGTACTACGCTCGTTCTCTACGATTCTCGAAAGTGCCTATAGGAGGTTTTGGAAAGCATCAAACTTCGCGTTGGAAGGGGATCAGCCAGAAAGCGTAACATAGAAAATGGCTAGACTGAAAATCGTCGAGAACACGTCTTTCGACTTTCGTTGTTTATCCCTTCAGGGAAATCCGCGAGTTTTCTCGTAGCACAGGGCTGGAAGCTTTTTTGGCCGCGATCCCAACTTAAGCGGCTTTTTGCGGGAGGGTGAAACGCGTATTATCGAGCCCTTATTTTCCTTCACCCTCTCCACCATATCTTTGTCTTTGTCTATAAGCCTTTCCATATGCGTACATGCGCGTGCGTGTTTTTACATATGCGTGTGCACTCATTAACAAAAATTAATCCGACCTGGACACGAGGAAGAAAGGAAGGAAAGTACGAAGGGCTATTTCCTAAATAAAAAGGTTGCAAGGTGTCGTAGAAGGGTGCGAATTCGTCGACGAGTACGTGTAGTATTCAAGTGGTTTCCCTTTCTAATTGAACTCATGCTTCTCCAACGAGGGCAAAAACTAACCTTCCCCCTATCACCACCACCACCACCACCATCACCACCACCACCCTCATCCTCCTACCTTTTGACGAAGTACCCAAAGACCAAGTACCCGGTATAATTTAATCGACGCAATCGCGCTCGGTCGGCGCAAAATTCGCGAATTTCGATAAAGCAAAAGAAGAAGAAGAAGAAGAAGAAGGAGGATTCTTGAGCGATGAAAAAGGTATTGCGGTGGTATACGTCAGAGAGTTTCTCGGAGATTAATTTTCCGCCCACTCGAACCATCAACGAACTCTAGCAATTTCCTCGAGTAAGCCGACGCAGGATGGAGTTAAGACTGCTTGTTTCGATGGCTTACTTCGGCACTCGAAAGTCTACCAAGAACTTATGTTGTTTGTGCCCTCTAATGCATTTACTGATAGCACTTTCTTGGTAAAACGAAGATGGTTACGGAGGTCAAAGTAGTAAAAGCCTTGCTGGACTTGTTCGTTGGTAAGAAACAGGAACGAACGAACGGTACCCCTGACAAAGAGTCAGGACACTTTTTTTCTTTGAATTTAAAGAAAACTTCTCTATCGTTCTTACGTATTTTATGCCACGGCGTCGTTCACGTTCAAACTGTTTTTTTTTTTTTTCTATTTTCTATTTTCTTCTTTTTTTTTCTTTTTTTTGCGATCCATAAAATCTCCACTAACATACTTCGTGAAGATGGACTTTCATTAAAATTCAATGCTTCTTCCATTTGATCCATTCTATTCGGACTGCATACGATGCACGTATGATTGTTCATAATAGCGTACGCTACGTAATGATGATTATTGCGGTGTTAGCACAAGTACGTGTATTAACATATATGCAGTTACGCGCCGAACCCATTCCACTTACAAATGTAAACAACTATAGAAGGAATATACAGAGCGTACGTACGCGAACAGTTTTGAACTTTCGATATTAGCGGCTATGGAAGGTGGGGTCGTGTTGCAACGAGTACCTGCTGTCTGCTTTCAAACCTCGAAGCACGGTTTACATTCCACGCCCGGGCCAGAAATTATTCAATAACGGGAAACGAATTCTCGATGGAGTTTTCCCTGGATTTCCTACGCGACCAAAATTACATCGGACCGAACGTTCATGGCTGGCACCACTTGGAAAATTATGCTTCCGTGATCCGTGAAAGCAGCGCCGATTTTCTACCTTTCTTGGTTAGCCATTTGCGTTCGTATTTTCTTTTTCTTTCTCTTTTCTTTTTGTGCTTTTTATCTTTTTGCGGTTACATTTCGACGAGCTACGCCAGCTCTTCCGAAAGTTTCCTTTTCAAACTTTAGTTGGAACTCAGTCGTAACGTGTACGATGGAATGTACTCTCTCTCTCTTTTCTCTCTCTCTCTCTTCTACGTGTATTATACAAGTTTATATTATATACCAGATACATATATATATATATATATATATATATATATATATATATATATGTAAACACTCACATACGAGCCACCCTCGATGCGCAGCTTTCATTGTTTCTCACTGTATAGGTGGAAGGATCTCGCGCCGTCATCCAGCCCTTAGTGACGGAACGTAAAAGGGCAATAAAACACACGGGACGCATCTGGGCTACGGGCTTTACAAGGCACTAGAGCTCCTTTCTTTATCTCGTGCCTGGGCCATTGCTCGACTCCTAAGCGATTTCTCGAACGCCCATCTCACTCTTTCTTTCTCTTTTTTTCTCTTTTGATAACCTCGAAGCCATCCCCCACCTTGGACCTACCATGAACCAAAAGCAAGCGACGTTTCCTTCTCGTGGAAGGAAAAGGAATTACGAGACGATACAAGAAAATTCGTATCTAACTCGCTCACTTTTACCCTTATCCCGTGCGTCGTACCCCGTGATTTTTCAGTAACGATCGTATAAAAAAGACTCGTGAAAGTTTTCATTCCTCGGCAATATACCGGAGCCGAGCACACACAATTCGAAGAGTTTCGTCGACGCTGTAATTCCACAGAGTTGTAAATGTCGGATAGCACGAGGGTGAGGATCGGGTTGGGAGAAGGGGAGGAAAGAGGGAGAACGACGGGCTATATGGTCAAGATAAAGTATAGGATCGACCAAACCACCCACCACCGCTACCACCACTTCTTCCCCTTCTACCCCACTTCACCTCGCAATACTCTCTTCTGAAAGCCCGTAAAACGATAGCAGCGAGAGGATCTTTGATGGTTTGCGAGCGATGAAAGAAACCTTTTTCTACGACCCTTTCGAACCAACTATTTTTATTTCCCAGTCCATTTTGCGCCCTATTTCTTGCGATGAACGCGAACCGTGCGCATTCGCGATTATATTCGCCGTGAATTTTATATAAAAAAAAAAAAAAAAAAAAAAAAAAAAAAAAAAAAAAAAAAAAAAAACAATACATAAAACGATTCGTTCTATGTGCTTAAGCATAAATACCTACATTCCTATGTGAAAAAAAAATTGTATTAATTCGCGTTTCATTAAATTTTCGATCTGTTAAAAAATAAAAAATAAAAAAAAAAAACAATTATAAAAATTATAAAATAAAATTTTCATCAAATAAATCGACAATCGAAATTTATTATTCTATCATATTTATTCTCTTTTGGGTAATTATACAAATGATTGTAATACTTTGAAATGGGATCATTTATCGTAACAAACAGGTCGTTGATATTTATTTTCGTTACGTTAGAATTTTCCGCAGTAATGGTAGGAACCTTCCTGATAATCCGCAATAATGCAAATTTAGAATTATCGTAGTTCCGTGGTTGTTTAAAAGAACTGTCGTACGTTTTACCATGTCGCCGTTGCCGTCGCCGTCTACTATAGGTGTTCTAGTATTACCCCGTTACCACCCCGTTACTATTTCAAGCCTCTTTCAAAAGAAAAAGATAACGATAGGACGTAAAGTACGCTTAGCCAGGTTGAAAACGGAAAGGGAAAGCCGAGTTTCGTAACGTTCGTGGCATACCGCTACGGCGGCATCTCTACGGCATCGCTATACCACTTCGCGTAGGTACCTTATATTAATGTTACGTTTAGGAAAGGAGAAATCCCGAAATACGATCGGCCAACGGGAAAGCCGCGTTTACACGGGACATTTATCGCGCGACACGATTTCGAAAGACCTTCTCTCTCACTCTCTCTCTCTCTCTCTCTCTCTCTCTCTTTCTCTCTTTCTCGTAATGCGGTAAAGCAGCCTTTACCAGGCTACTACCCTCTTCGACCCTTACAACACCGATCCTAGTAACACCCTCTCTTACTTCAATTTCCACTAGGAAGCCCGTGGTAAGCGGTCAAGACATTCGTTTCTCGAAAACGTTCACTTAGATTTACATGTTGTTGCTCTCTCTCTCTCTCTTACTTACTCTATTTTACTCCTTTCACCCTCCCTTTTTTCTCTGGCAATACGATTTATTTCAGGCATTTACGTTCGCCGTTTCTCTCTCTCTCTCTCTCTCTCTCTCTCTCTCTTTTTCTTTCTTTCTCTATCTTTGCTTGAATTTATTTTACACGAAGAAAAGCCGAGCGACGGGCACCACCGTCGTGGACCAAAATACGCGTATAAAGGCTCTTCGCGGGATTTAGTTTAATTGTCTTTTGAAGAAGATTTATTACGACGGATGTTTGTCGTCTCGTTGCTGCCGTCTCGCGCAGCTTACTCCAACTCCTTCCTCTTCCTCCCCCTCCTCCTCCTCCTCCTCCTTCTCCTCCTCGTCCTTTCCCTTTGCTTTTTTTCTTTTGAAGAAGCGCCCGGCCCAACCGCGTCTCTTACGGTTATTGATTCAAGAAAATTCTACTTCGTAATTTCAAGAAGAAAGAAGAAGGAGAAGAAATTGAGGGAGAAACAGTTGCCATTAAAGATGCTTGAGAGATTGATAGACAGAAAGAGAGAGAGAGACAGACAGACAGATAGACAGAGAGAGGGAGAGAGAGAGAGAGAGAGAGAGAGAAAGAAAAGAAGAGGTTGACAGAGGCGATGAATCGTCGTGATAACTAATACGTCGTTAATTACAGTCGGTGTAATTAACGCGGTGTCTAGACATAGAGGAACACGTAAAGCTTTATGTCGCTTTTATGGCACTCTGGCTGACTATCGACTACACTTTTACGAATTATTTTCCGAGAGGGTGTTCCGTGTGTGTTAGAGACGGCGCTCGTCCGCAAAACGTGTCTCGTCGCTTGCAATGTTACCGACGAAACGTAGGTTTCGTCGGTATGCGTATATATACGAGTATGGATATATATTCCCATAGGTGTGCGCTCGCGCTTATGTGTTCTCTTTCTCTTTCTCTCTCTCTCTATCTCTCTCTCTGTCTCTCTAACGCACACCGGGCTAATTAAAAATGGAAACTAATTTCGTCGCGATGAAAATTGCTCTTGTAAAAGTGCCGGCGTACGTTACAGCTAACGGAGTTGCTGAATGTGTTACTCGATGGTATCCCGTATGATATGCTTCTCATGAAAATGGTCACTAATTTTATGTCGACGAATTAACACTTGAAAAAAGTAAAGTGTGTTAAACATATCCATCTGTATAAAATTTGTCGCACAGATTTCTATTCGGGACATTTACTTTTCTTTTTTTTTTTTTCTTTTTTTCCTCTCTCTCTCTCTCTCTCTCTCTCTCTCTATCTTGCTTTCATTATTCTTTTTTCCTTTTTCTTTTTTTCGAAAATAAAGGAAAATAGATAGGAGAATTATTTCGGCAACAATCGTTCGCGCCAAATTTTCATGAACTTTTGCCCGATAAATACTTGGCGAAACTCATTGGGAACGAGCAGGGATAGCACGCTATCCAACTTCCACTTGAATAAATCGCAAAGTTTAGGTATGGTCGTGTTCTCTCTTTACCCTCTCACCCACCTCTCTCTCTTTCTCTCTCTCTCTCTCTCTCTCTCTCTCTATCTCTCTATCTCTGTCGTTCTCGTTCTCTCTTGGGCAGCTCGCTCTATTAATTAAACGCATTCCTCGAGGCACGAGCGAGACCGAAATTAAAATGCGTGCCAGCCGTTTCGTTGGACCCACCATTCTCGAGAACACGCGAGCTCGTACTCATTTTTTCCTTATCCTTCATTAAAAACGTCGAAAGTACAAAGTTCACATACCGTCCCCCCCCTCTCTCTCTCTCTCTCTCTTTCTCTCTCACACACACACACACACACACACACACTTTCTAAATGTGAAATTGTTGCAATTAATATTTAACTGAAATTATTGAATATCTAAGAAAATTACATTATGTATGATTCGCGAGCATTAAAATAATCAATTAAAACTCTCTTACATTGGAATAATTATTAGAGAAGTTCGTTTCGTCAAAGACTAGTTAGAAGACTTTGAAGTTTCGTAAAGGAAACGAAAAGGCGAGAGGAATGATACGTCGGTGTCTAAAGAAATCGATGGTCTTCGATCGCTTTTATACCACCCGGGAGACTTAATTACTTCGTTCACCTCGTCCTTACTCGTAACTCTTCCAATGTGGAGTTTCCATAAGTAGGAAGGATGAAGAGAAAGAGGTAGGATAGAGATGAAGGTAAAGACAGTGAGAAAGAGAGAGAGAGAGAGATAAAGATGGAGCATCGAAGATGTCATTGTCCTTTCTGTTGTCATTCATCTTCTGAAATGAACCGGAAATTTCTTGAAGGGAAGTTTCCTCGCGTTTATAGACGGTCTCCTTTGCATATTTCAATACGTACAATTACCTTGAGGTTTGACATGTCTTTCATGAAATATACTATATTGCAAAAGATATATATATATATATATATATATATATATATATATATTTATGTATGTGTATATGTATATCTTCTCGTTGTATATGACTTTGCAAAGTTTCTAGAGATAGATAGAGATGGGAGATGACAGCTTTTGTTCGAGAAGCGACTCCCTGAACGAGACTCTCTTCGTAGGTCTTATTAAACGCGTTTCACTCTTGCTTAAATCCCTTACAAATAGCGAAACCGCCCTTGCGGCATCGTTTATACGTTCGCTTACGTTAGTCATTTTGTCTTGTTTCATCTCGTCTCGTCTCATCTCGTATCGTCTCGTCTTGTCTCGTTTCAAACAGCGACACTGCCTTTAGATATTCGACGTACGTACATTTCTATCGCCTTAAGATCTCTCTTTCAGAAATCTCGCTAGTCGTCGCACGTCAATTTCACGTATTACCTATGCGTGATATATTTTGAAAAATAATTATTCCTAGATACAATTTCGAATTAATTCTTTCTTTTCTTTTATTTCTTTTTTATTTATTTGTTTATTTATTTATTTATTTATTTATTTATTTTGTTTTTTTTTCCATAGAGAAAAAGCAAGATATCGTATGAAGTATTTAATCGCGATAATTATTAAATGAAATTCGATGATGATTAAAAAACGAAAAACGAAAGAAAAAGAAAAAAGGAATTATTTTATACGAACAAATAAAAAGATTGAAGCAGCACACTCGTTGTATCTTTTTTTTCCGCGCTCTTATACGCATAAGCACGCATGCACATACACACATACACACACAATACGGTAAAAAAATATATACACGTCCACGCAATAGAACGTCGAGGGGACCTTCCGCCGTTAGGCGAATTGCGTCTGGGAATTGAGGTGCAACGTAGTAGGATGCATCTCTCGTAGTGGATGTACCGCGAATGCAATAACAATAACGTCGATGGCACTCCGACAATCACGGAACGACGAGGATGATGACGTTGTAACGGCACCGATAATAAAATCTCCACACTACTTCAGCTATCTCCTACCATACCCCATCCCCGTCATCCTTCGTAAATACGCACAGATTTATCTACGTTTTTGCTGATACTCATATTCCCCAGATTTAAACGGATTTTATGCTTGAAGAAACGTAAATGCGAAAACGAAATGTTTGTCATTTCTTTTTCTTAAATTTGTTTATCTTTTTTCTTTCTCTTTTCTTTTTTTCCAACGAGAAAACGATCTTAGAAAAAGATATTATCAAAGTTTCCGGGACTTTTTCCTTACGATTAAGAACTAACTCGAGATAAGAACGATGTCTTTTCAAATTCAATAAAGGTATATATATATGGATATCGTTGATACGTCCAGTGACATTTTATCAATGGAAAATTTAATGGCGAATATATCTTTAGGAATATACGCATAGGATAGAATGGAATATATCATTTATGGAGACACTCAGTTATCTAACAACTAGGTATATTCAAGAACTATATTCCAATTTAGATGTTTCGTATCGCGTTACAGGAGATAACGATGACGTCTATGACTATGACAATTATGATGACGATTATGACGACAGATTAGAAACATGTATTTTAATCGATCACTATATCATCCTATATCACTGTCACGTAGAAACAATGACAATGCATCCGTTCGATTTTAACGATTAATTATCTACCAACTATACTAACTCTCATACCTCTCCCTCCTCCTCCTCCCTCACCCCGTGGGGGACCTCCGTTCGAATGAAGTACCGATCGATTGGAAAGAGTATAATCCGCTGATAGGGTCTCGCATCGAGCAATTAGTTGAAACATCATTAAATTTGGATATTATTCCCTTGGGTTGTTTCTCTCTGTTGCCGAGAAAGATAAAGAGAGAGAGAGAGAGACAGAGAGAACATTCTATATATTTACTAATTACTTACTGATTCCGTTTTTCACGGGTAATTAGTTATGTATTAATGCGGAAGATCGAATGAACCATGTCCAAGCCTGTTCGAGCGTATTCAAAAATTCTTTCTCCTTCCTCCGCCCACCGCCCCCCCCCTCCACAAGCCGGGGGAATCCTGCTCGTCCCCCTTTTTTTTCTCTTTCTTTTTTTCTTTTTTGCTCTTTTTTTGCTCTTTTTTTTCTTCTTCACCTTTTATTTTCTTTTTCTTCTTCTCTTAAACTTAGATTCGCACAAACGCGTGAATTAAATTTTCGTTCGTTCTCAATTTTATTTCATTATTCTTTTCGAAGAAACGAACAAAACGTTTTTAGTTAAGAATAGGGATATAACGTTAACGAAAAATCTTTTGAGAAATCACGGAATAGTTGAAGCCTGACTTATTCCGTTTTCACGGTAAGTTCCATCTTGGAATGTTATTCTCTTTCTTTCTACCGTTTGTGACTCGTTTCTCGAATAATTAATGCGATTCCCGCTCTCGAGGGAACTTTTCGGTTCGGCACACCCTCCGACTTCGTTTTACGATTTTCTTTCTTTTCTTTTCTTTCTTGCTTTCTTTTTTTTCTTTTTTTTTCTTTTCTTTTTTTTTTTTTTTTTTTTTCTTTTGCTTCCTCTATTTGTTCTTTTTTTCCCTTTCTCTCTTCTATTCTAACGAAAAGATAGTAACGAAAGGAAAAAATAAAGAGGAAGCAACAAGGGCGATCAAGACAATTACTAAAAATACGACGATACTATAAGCGTTTATTATCTTTTCAATTCGATTGCTTCTCAAATCGATCGAGGAGTATCTATCTCGTTTTATCATAAAGATAAATAGCTGTTAAACGTTCGGTAATCGAGGTATCGTAGAACCACGGGGTACCATCAATTCGATGTCCTTTATTTTATGAGATTCGCCAATCGTTGGATAATTGCTTCGCGGGAAACACGGATACGTTTGCTAGTCGTCATGCGCGATAAATTCTCTCTATCTCTCTTTCTCTCTCTCTCTCTCTCTCTCTCTCTCTCTCTCTCTCTCTCTCTCTCTCTCTCTCTCTCTCTGAAACGGCGACCTTACGATTACGGCTTTCTAAATGGCCATAAGCATCGAAGCGACCCAAGAACTAACTCTGCAATCTGCGATCACCGTAAAACGTAGAATTTAAGTTACCATTAATTTGATATTACATCGTTGATTGTATGTGTATATGTGTGTCGTACGAAAGATAGAGAGAAAGAAAGAGAGAGGGGGAGAGAGGGAGAGGGAGGAAGAATGAATCCACAAGTAAGAGGATAATATTACTTTCGCGAAAGGATCGTTTAAATCTATGATATATCCTGACAATGCGAAAGTAACTTTATATTTCGAAGTTCGCGTCTGACTTATCGTCGATCTCATCTACTTAGGGGTAATCATTCTCGTTAAAACCGTCATACGCATACGATCAAAGTAAATAGAATAAAAATAAAAAGAGATAGATTGACAGAGAGAAAGAGACAGAGAGAGAGAGAGAGAGAGAGAGGGAAATATTTTCACGTAGATTGGAAATATAGTACTGGTGGAAAGTTCGTAAGATAGGTCTTTGAAAGCAACGAGGAACGATGGAAATGCGGTTTTTGGGACGATCCGATGGAAACGATCCTTGAGAGGTCGGTCTTACGGTAATTTCGAAACTTCCCCATGGTGACGTTGGTAGCTGTGCAATAAGGAGCCGAGAAAATCTGGATATCTCGTTTAGTATAGAGCACAGACTCTCTCTCTCTCTCTCTCTCTCTCTCTATCTATCTATCTATTCATTTCTCTTTCTCTTTCTCTCCTCCTTCTCCTTCTCCTCCTCCTCCTCTTCCTCTTCCTTCTCTCTAGTGACTTTACCATCTCGTGCACGCTCGTTTCTTAACCGTAGAATAATTAATACATACAAGTCTCCTGAGTGCGAAAGGAATTTCCATGTTCAGCTCTCAAGCTCTTGTTTGTAAACGTCCTTAGACCTTATCATACCTTTTAGGTAAAACCCTCTATGTCATTATCAACGTATCGGGTATCTTAAAACTTTTTGATTATTTCCACGATCTCGAGTACGTTAATTTGACGATGATGATACTGTAATGAAGAACGGGATTATAAGTTCAAGTTAGATGATATATATATATATATATATATATATATATATATATATATATATATATATATATAATATTACGATCAATAATAGTATCGTACGAGAAATAAATCTTCCAACTACTACGGACGAGGATAGAATTATTTATATAGAGTTTAACTCGATTATATCACGAGTTGATCACCTATAAATAATCCGTCCTATAAAGAAGAAGAAGATGAAGGAGAAAAAAAAACAGAAAAAGAAGAAAGAGGCAAAAAGAAGTCTATAAAGAAAAAAAAAAAAAAAAAAAAATAAGGATAAACTCGATTATCTTTCTTCCAACGTAGAAGGAGGATCATTACCAAGAATGATATCCATATTTCTGTAGGATTTTACGGGACTCCCAATACTGCGGCGAATAAAAGAAAAGCTTCTGAAAGTTGGTAGATCTTTTGAAAAAGAGACGGATAAGCGTATAGAGAATATGAGGAGTGGGAGAGAGAGAGAGAGAGAGAGAGAGAGAGAGAGAAAAGTGAGTGGAACGCGAAGGGAAACGATTCGATCTCATCACGGAGAGGGTGCAGTTAGCAACATCTGGTACGCTGAGAGGGAGCGAAAGAGGGACGAGAGAGGTAGTGAAAGAGGTTACACGCATAAGGTAGGAAGAGAGAAAGAGAGAGAGAGAGAGAGAGAAGTAGAAACGTCCTTGCTAATGCGGACAGTATTCTCTTGCGTGCGGTTCCCGCAGTTGAAGTTGCGTTTCGCAATAGTCTCTCAACCTCGAAAGAGGAGGGACGAACCGACTGTAACCAAAAAGGAAAATGAAAGAGAGAGAGAGAGAGAGAGAGAGAGAGAGAGAGAGAGAGAGAGAGAGAGAGTGAAAGGGAAGCAGAGAGAAAGAGGTAGGAGGATGAGGAGAAGAAGGAGGATTGGTACATTAGCTGCAAAGGGGATGCCACGAGGATCTCTCAAACTGTCGTCAGGACTTAAGTTTGCTTTTTCTACAATCCGAAATGTACGACAGAAGGCGGCAATATCCGAGGGAAATTCGCGAGGGCGTGATATTTCTACTCTCCTTCTCTCTGAATATATTTTTCTCCTGGTTTCCTGGTATCCTTCTTTCTTTCTTTCTTTCTTTCTTTTTTTCTTTCTTTTTTATTTTTTCTTTCTTCCTCTATGTGGTCCTTTTTCAAAGGGAAAAAAAAGAAAAAGAAAAGAAAAGAAGAATCCTCTGCTACTCGGATTTCTTCTTCTTTCTTTTTTTTTTTTTTTTTTCTTTTTCTTCCACTTTCTCTTCCTCCTTTTTCATTCTTCGATAGGAGTACATAACCAATCGTTACCTCGTATCGCGTGCGTAATCGAATCGTGTATATTTCGAAAGACACAAATATGTTCGTAGACGAGGGCCACGCCCTCGTTATTCTTTATTACCTAGAAAATCTCTGAAATTGAAAGAGAAATAATGTAAGGTGATAAAGAGAGAGAGAGAGAGAGAGAGAGAGAGAGAGAGAGAGAGAGAGAAATTATAAAAAATAATTTATACGATTTTATCTTCTCAATGGAGTATTATGTCGCTATGGATTAGGTAGATCGTTAACGTACGATCGGACGACAGATTGACGGAAAAGGGAAAGGATAAAGAAGAAGGAAGAAAGAAAGAGAGAAAACAAAAAGAAAAGAGAAGAAAATAGTAAAGAAAGAGAAAAAGGAAGGAAAAAACAACACGAACAGCGTGGAAATAAGCTTTGCGTGTTGGTTGAACGACGAATATAATTCGTCTTGTAACACGAACGGTACTGATATAGAATGAAGATACAAAGAGAGAGAGAGAGAGAGAGAGAGAGAGAGAGAGAGAGAGAGAGGGAAATAGATAGGCAGAATGAGAGAGAGAGAGAGAAGGAATGGGTAATATAATTTAAGCCAGGAGTATCGACATATTGGATTCTGCAGTCGAAACGCCACCCTCTAAACCGACGTATCTCGTTATATCGTATTTGCATTCGATCTGTAGCTTGACGTGGGACGACAGCTACGTTGACGAGGACACCTCCTACACCGTAATATAGCTATTGCGATAGCTAGTACGATATGTTTCGAATCATCCTATCCTATGTTCCATCTCTCACTTTCACCATATTTATCGTTAGAAAGAAAGAGATAGAGAGAGAGAAAGAAACAAATATTGTGAGAATTGATACGTCCTTTGTCAAATCGCGATTCGAACGGAAACGGTAGTGTAAATAAGAATGGTCTAACAGAAACGAAAAAGGAACAACGAGTGACGCGTGTAAAAGGGAGCGAGCTAATCATGAATACTCAATCTAAATAGAAATTAGAGAGAGAGAGAGAGAGAGAGAGAGAGAGAAAGTAAGTAACAATATAAATCTCAGACTCGTCGTTTTTAACGATGTAAGAACTCGATATCGCGTGCGTAGAACTCGAAACACGAGTTCGTTACGAGAGGGAAGCGCATACTTCAACCTCTTGGATAACGTTAAAGTAAAGGTACCTTCTCTCTAGTAACGAAAGAGAAAGGATGAAAAAAAGAGAGAGAGAGAGAGAGAAAGGGGCACAAGGGGAGGGGGAGAGAAAGAGAGGAAAAAAGAAACGATAAGTATACCTATAAGAATACAGCGAATGCGGGAGTCGTGAAACGATAACGAACCCTTCTTCCACTCGGCGAAGTTCCGCAATTCGAGGAGAGTCTAAAGAGGGACTAAGGGGGCGGTGACGGGGACGGGGGAGATTGGGGGAGGGGGGCGGTTGGAAAAGCGTAGCCCGGATAACTCGGCAGCGCAGGGATTGGTTCGTTAATGTTATCGGTGGCTCGCGTGATGTGGAACATAAAGCATCGTACCTTCTTGAATTTCGTTCCCTTTGTGCGCCTCGGAATTTATGTTACACCGATCCTGTCGCGCGCGCACCACACACAAGAAGGATAGGTGGTGGTAATGGAGGAGGAGTGAGGGGTTGGATGGGAGGGTGGACGGATTAAACTAACAAGTAAGCGAAAGCCTCTGAGAGAATTGGAACGAAAATTGGAACTAAAAAAAAAAAGGGGGGGTTGCTGGACGACGGATATAGAAAGAAAAGAAAGAGAGAGAAAAAGAGAGAGAGAGAGAGAGAGAGAAGTATTTCGTGATATATTTAATACGAGTTGGTACGAGCTTTGTTTTTTTTTCTTTTTTTTTTTTTTTTTTTCCTTTTTTTTATACACTTGTATAACGAAGATTTTTCTTCGACGATTTATACGAGATAAATGAGTAGGGAATAAAAAGAAGATGCGATCTATTTATATACTATCTCTCTTTCTTTTTTTCTCTTTCTCTCTCTTTATCTTTGTCTACCGACTTCATCGAGAGATGATGTTTTATGAACTTTAAAGATCGAATTATGATATGCCAAACTCCGCGAATTTAAACCTCAAGGGGTAGACAGTACTTGTCATATTTTCGATAAAATTCCATTAGACTGTACGCCGTGAGTCCCCCTCGTGAAACGCAACGTTCGCAATGACGGTACCACCGCAGCGTGCCGTCGTTCCGCTTGCTGCTACTGCTGCTGCTGCTGTTGCTGCTGCTGCTGCTGCTGCTGCTGCTGCTGCTGCTACTGCTACTGTTACTACTAGTCGTCGTCTGCGCTACGTGAGTCGTTTGTGCTCACACGAGCTCACTCCCTTCTGTCCATTTACGGTGGTTAGCAGTTCGCTCGCGCGAACCATTAGCACCTCGTGAGTTACGGTTAGCCTCGGTAAAGCTCTCTCTCTCTCTCTCTCTCCCTCTCTCTCTCTCTCTTTCTCTCTCTCTCTCTCTCTCTCTCTCTCTCTCTCTCTCTCTCTATTGGTTATACAAGTATACACTTTCTCATGCGTGTGTACGTACGAGTGTGTGTTCACTCGCTTGCTATCCGAGGACGACCCTTGGAATCTCTCTCTCTCTTTCTCTCTCTCTCTCTTTCTCTCTCTCTCTCTTTCTCTCTCTCTCTTCGTACTCTATCTTCTCCTGCTCGCATATCGCTCTCTCGTGCCTTGTATATTAATTATTTCAGACGGAAAAGGGTAGCAGGGTGCTACCGCCATCACCGCTAACACTGCCCTGGGTTTCCCCTTGGGGAAAAAGAAAGAATTCGACGCGGGGAAAGGAAATTGCGTCGATACTGCGCGAAATTACATTGACCCAGATTTTCTCTCGCTGTCTGCCTTTTCCCTTTTTTTTTCTCTCTCTTTTTCTTTCTCTCTCTCTCTCTCTCTCTCTCTCTCTCTCTCTCTCTCTCTCTCTCTCATCTTTTTTTCTTCTTTTTCTTCTAAGATTTATTTTTTGTTTTCTCTTTTACTTTTTTCATTTTCTTCCCCCCCCCCATCTTCTCCCTACTTTCTTCCTCTCTCTTTTCAAGATCCCTTTAATCATTATTAATCGTTGTAATCGTGATAAGGTAAATCAAAACGAAAATAAATAGTTTCGTAATAGTATTTTGTATGATTGTTTTCATAGAATTTTGTAGAAACTCGATGAGATAATTATTAAAGGATATCCATCGTATATAAGATATTCACAAAGTTTTCTCTTATAACGTTACACTTTGTAAATTGATCGAGATTTTAACGATACACACACACACACATATATATATATATATATATATATATATATATATATATATATCGATTATTTCATAGATTATATAAGTATTATTAATAATTTTAATTAATATGATAAAAGAAACGATTGTTCGAACATTTTAATTGCATTTTATTAATGAAACGAACGAAAATATAGAAAAATTTTATTTATAATATAAATTAATTTTTATAATTTTTCACGTAACACTTATCGGAAATGTTATTGTTTCTCATGGAATACCGGTATTATGCGGGAACATACTTTTTCAAAAAATCTATATCGTACCAGTTACTCTCGTTTTCTTTGAAGGGAACAACAGCGATATCGCATTACGTCTAACACGAAGAAAAGAGTAAGAAAGAAAACGTTCAGCTCCTTTAGCCGCACACACACACACACACACACACACATATATATATATATATATATATATATATATATATATAGTTGACACTCTTTTTACGTGGGTATATGCTCGCGGCGCGACGAAATAGCAAGTTAAAAGTATTTCGTGGTTAACCCTTGGGACCGTTATGAATTGCACTTAAAGGAGGACCTCGACCCATAGATTAACCTCCCGTTTCAATTAATCACCCGGTGTAGTACTGACGGAACGTGATCCATCTCTCTCTCTCTCTCTCTCTCTCTCTTTCAAACACACAGACACAAACACATACATACATGTATATGCCTAAAGATCGAGAAATGAAGAAAAAGCGGCTTTTCTTTGAAGCACAGGACTAGTTCATCGAATTTAAAAAAAAAAATTTCATTCGACGTTGTTGTCCGACATAATATATATATATATATTCATGTGTGTGTGTACATATTCGTATCGTACACTCGCCCACGATACTCAAACGATAAAAACCGAAGTGGCTCTTTATCGTTTAAAACTAATGATTTAATTGCCTTCGGCGGATATTACTCGTAACGAACGACGAGCCAATCTTTTCATTCTATGTACTTACACTTACGTGTTTTTCTTTCCTTCCTTTTTTTTTCTTTTTCTTTTTCTTTTTTTTC
>NC_060957.1:13886866-13894366 GCF_910589235.1 Vespa crabro
TGCTTTTGTCCCGCGTCGATCAGGTTAACACATTGGGGGAACGAAGGGTAAATAAAAAAAAAAAAGAAAAGAAGTGGAAAAGGGAAATGCGAAAAACGAAGGAAACAAAAAAAAAAACGAAAAAGGCAAAGAAAAAAACAAAAAAACCTTGAAAAAGAATAGCATTTAAGAGCAATTTACTGGATACGTGTCTGGGACTTTAACGACGACGGAGTCGCTTTGACGCGACGGAGACGCGACTTTTAGAAGAATTGGCAAGGATCCAATTCGTGAGTAATCCTGCACTTCCCGTGAGCACCCGCGCAACAAACAAAATAAATGTATATATAACGTACGTCGTGCCTTTCTTCTTCTTCTTCTTCTTCTTCTTCTTTTTTTCTTTTCTTTCTCTCTCTCTCTTTTTTTTTTTTTTTTTTTTTTTTTTTTTTACAGTGGTGTTTGTTAGTAGCAGCTAACGCGGTATAGCAGAGTAGAAAGAGGAGGTTCTCGAGAGGCTCTCTTTAAATATTTCAGTGCGACGCCGGTTCCTCTCCTCTCATCGACTTTTCACCCTAACACTATATCCCCAACTCAATATCTTCGAATTATTTTTATCGTCAGACAATAGTTAAGTCCAAGTTTTTCTTGAATTAAAACGACACTGACGGCGGCGATATCCACGGTAAAAAAAAAAAAAAAATATCTAAACATACTTAAGGCGATTTAAATAACAAGCTTTGTGATTAACAATTATTACTTTACGTGTGTCGCGTGAAGCGAGAAATAATAGAGAGAGAAAGAGAGAGAGAAAAAGAAAGAAGGAAAGAAAGAGAAGGAAAATTCAATCGCGTGCACGAGCCACGTGCGCTAGAGAGAGAAGGAAAGAGAATGTCCATGATGATGGTGATGGTGTTGGTGATGATAGTGATGATGGTAATGGTGGTGATGGTGACGATGGCGTACGCAATGCGAATCGAAGAGACAAGCGTGTCACTCTCTCGCGTTCTCAAATTATTTCCATTTGTATCTCTCGTTGTAATTTCGTTTCTACGACTTTTCAATTCATTACATTGCTTCTTTCACTTTGACACGAACACACACACGCGCACGCACGCACGCACACAGACATACACTTTCTCTCTTTCTCTCTTTCTCTCTCTCTCTCTCTCTCTCTCTCTCTCTCTCTTTGTTTTTATCTTCCTCATTAACCTTTTCCCTCTTGTGATCATCCTCGAGTCTCCCACGCAAGTCTACCCTTCCATAATGGATATAGCACAGATCGATAAATCTCAAGACAGCTTCCGTAGCAGTATCTCTCCTTTCTTCCTTCCTTCCTTCCTTCCATAACCTCCCGTATGCCACCCTTGTCTCTTTCTCTCTCTCCCCCCTCTCCTCCTCTTCCGCCATCGTGTCAGGAGGAACGTCCTTTTTATTCTCTTGAGACTTTTGTCGTTCTCAATCGACATTAGTAATACGTGATAAAATTTCAATGTTTCTTTTCAAACTTAAAAAGAGCACGTAACAACAACGTAAGGATTCAACGAAAATGTTTCCCTTTAAGATCTTAACGTTAACTACTAGGTCAGTGACATGTACCATAAACGTCCTTGACTTTCATCGAAGCGTGCATTCAAACAGATCATGTAGATTGGCTACGACGATAGTCGATAAACGACTCCCATAGTATCGTCGTCGTCGTTGTTGGAGAGAGAGAGAGAGAGAGAGAGAGAGAGAGAGAGAGAGAGAGAAAGAGAGAAAAGAAATGACGACTACTGGCTCCCTGATTCTCTCTGTCTCTGTTTCTGTTTCTGTCTCTCTCGTTCTATTTTTCTCTCTCTCTCTCTCTCTCTCTCTCTCTCTCTCTCTCTCTCTCTCTCTCTCTCTCTCTCTCTCTCTCAGGGTCATCGTCTCGTCACGGGATGGTGTGCTGCGCCGCGTGTATGCATACGGCTCCTACGGTATCACCATCGATTCTCCCATTGGCCAGGAGCCAACGTGACTCACCGCCTCTAGGAAACCCCCGCGGTTTATGTACTTCGAGTTCGTTCAGTTTGCTTCAATCTCGAAGGCGGCACGGTTGTATTCTCCTTCTTCCTCTTCTCTAACATCATCATTATCATCATCATCATCATCATCATCATCTTTTTCTTCTTCTTCTTCTTTGTCTCTTTTATCGTTTGTCTTCTCGATAATTTTCCTTTCTTCGTTCGAAAGTGATTGGGAAGTGTATTCAGAAGGAAAACAGAAAAATAAAAAAAGCCAAAGGAAACAACAAAAAATAAAGAGAACACAAGATCAATATCACATAGTGTTCCTCTCTTACCAAGAAGATTCTCTAATTGAAATTGGGAAGCTGTAGTAAGATCCAGGAACGTTCGGTTACCATGGCTTCTCACAATTTGGGTAAGGCTGGACCAACTTGGAGGATTCGTTTTAATTCCTTCTCGAACGATTAATCGAAGGCAAAGAGGACACGATAGGGTGTAAAATCGAAGAGAGAGAAAGAGAAAGATAGAGGGGGAGAGAGAGAGAGAGAGAAAGGAGCAACGCGTGGGGTTGCCTATCTTTCCATCCCTCATTCTCTCTCTCTCTCTCTCTCTCTCTCTCTTCCTCTCTTTCAAAAGGAAGGGGCTGCAAAACGCTCGTGGGAAACGACAGGACTTGGAACTCTCGTTTCTCTCCTTTTTATCATTAGTCCTCCTATTCGAGGGTACTCGAGAAACAAAGTGTGAACTTGAAAGGGTTCTAGAGATTGACTTGAGATTACCTCCTCTTTTTGTTGTTTAAATATATAAAAAAAAGTGTGTATCGATCCCTATTTTCTTGAATAGTCGTTCGAGAACGTCTTTCGAGATAAAGATGGATAGAATATATAGAAAGATAGAAAGAGAGAGAGAAGAGAGAGAATAGTGAGAAATAGAGACAGTGAGAGAAAAAAAAAGAGAGAGAGAGAGAGAGAGAGAGAGAGAGAAAGATCGATATGAGAACACATGCAGGAAACGAGAGGAAAACATTCGGCCAGAGGATTTCACTGTTGGCGTATTGATTTTCTCAATATACTCCCCTTTTGCTAGTGGACGCGGCTCTGTCGCCGCTCTGCGTCGCTTTACGTCGAGCGTTAAGGCGATATCGATTTTTGACAGCTGCTACGAACCGAAAAGCACGTTTATAAAGGGGTGCACGAGGGTAGCACGCAAGACACTACTTGCACGCGGTGGCCCTTCGATGAGTACCGAGTATGCGTACACACATTGGATCCTTTTTTATCTATTTTCCTCTCTCTCTCTCTCTCTCTCTGTCTCTCTCTCTCTTTCTCTCTCAATCTCTCAATCCGATCCGATCTGTGATTTGATTCGATCTGATCGTTTAGAACGATCTAAATTGTAACGAGTATATTTTCGTGATAAGATCGAACGAGAAGGGAACATGATAGTTTTATTTCGAAGGTACGGATGATGGAGGAGCGGCTTGTGAAGGGTGAATACTGCCTGAGCACATCCGGCGTTGGTTCTCCGCCTCATTCGTTGCCGTCAACGTCCGGCACACAGAATGACAAGCTCGAGGACGTCCACTGCGCGTGCATCTCGAAATTAGAGACCCAGGTCGAGGAACAGGTGAGTTTATCATATACCCTAGCTGATTCATATATAACAGTAATACGGTTTATCGTTGATATATTACTTCTACGAAAGTCGATAAGACGAGATATCTCGTGTCTAATCAGTCACGAATGTTATTCGATCGTTCGCAGAGGCAACTAAGACTGCAAGATGCGAGACAAGTTGAGGCGAAAGCCGCGAGAATAAAGGAATGGGTTACCAATAAGCTACGTGAACTTGAACAACAGAATCAACATTTGAGAGAACAGAATAATAAGTGCAATCAGCAACTCGAATTATTGCGTAATCACATAACTAATATCGGCCTGAAACCACCAGTGAGTTAATAAAGATGATTTAATGTCTGCTTTTCTTTTTTTTTTTCTTTTTTTTTTTTTTTTAATGAATACTGTGATAGATATATAATATGATCAAGATCGATCGATCGATCGTCCGATCAATTTAGTCGAATTTTCATTTTTAGGCACCAACGAGAGCATCATTGTCTTTGGAAGTAGATCCAACGTTGCGCAGACGATCGGAAAGCCTCGAAGGGACGCCTCAGGCCGTACCGGAAAACGTTCAAAGTTCCGTAGCCGAACCTCAGACCGGCAGCAAACACAGAAGACATCTTTCCGCGTGCGGAACCATACAACGTGGAATACCAACCACTAACATGGATTCGAGGTAGAGCTCACCGCATAAATTAGACATTGATACTTATCTTCTCCTTACTCTTTCCTATTATCCATCCATCTATCCATCCATTTGTAATAGATATAATAACCACTTTGTTAATCTAATTATTTTAATTCGTCGTATAAAACGTATCCCGATTCTCCTTGGGAGGTCTCACGACGTAATAGCGGCGCCCGACTTTCCGAACCGTGGTACCCTGTAACGTCCTGGGACTTCCTGCGGGGATCTCTCGACTTGTCACTTTCGAAATCTCGCTTTTATTTATTTTCTTTTTCTTTTTTTTTTTTCTTCCTCGATCGAAAATCGATTTTACCTCGATCCGATAACATCACCTGTTAGCTAGCTCACGCACGTGCTTTTCTTATATTATACATTTATTGACAATATAATCCGTTCTCTTTCTTTCTTTATTTCTTTATTTCTTTCTGTCTTTTTTTTTTTCTTTTTTTGCATTTTTCTTTTTTTCTTTTATCTCTTTTCTTTTTTCGTTTTCGTTAAAAACGTTCTTGTTACTCGTTCCTTTTTTTTCCCTGTAGCTTACTCTCCGAGGAGTTGGCGGCAGCTGTGGAAAATCTGGTGATGTTACCAAATATACCAGGTGTTTCCGAGACAAGCAGAGACAGTGGAAGTTCCGAGGCTGTGCACGATTACGCGGAGATTTATACGCCAAGTAGAGAAGGAATGAATTGGGGACAGAACACTGGACAAGGTCCCAGACCACCTACACCTCCACTCCATAGATTTCCCAGTTGGGAAGCTAAGATATATCAGGTAATCTCTCGTACAAGATTTCTACGTGCGTCTAAAATAATTCTCAACATGGAGATAAAGATTTTAAAACTTTTTTCCTTAAATTAATTTTCTTTCGTTTTATTTTCTATTGTACGCATTCCTACGTTCTGTCTACGTAGGTGGCAGACGGTGGCCTTGGTATCGGTCCACCAACTAACGAAGAATCGGCACCATCCACGATGACCAACACAACGAGCTCGTCGAAACATTCTCAAGCTACGGGGCATAATTTAACGGCACATAATTCTCAAGGCTATTGCGATATATCGGTACCGGTATATGCCACTGTTAAAGGTGAATATGCTCTGTTAAATTGCACCGATTGCAATTGTTTTCCATTGGCACGATGATTTTTCTTTTTCTTTCTTTCCTTTTTTTTTTTTCTTTTTCCTTCTTTTTTATAGGTCGTGCCAGCCAAATCAGATCCATGCCGTTTGGTGACAGTTCCGATGATAGTTCGGACGGGGAAGAACATCCTAATCAAACGGAAACCAATACCAGAATTACCAACAGCTCGTCGGATAATACAGATTCCTCTCTCGGTAGTGGGAGTAGTCCATCGAAGAGCGTTAAAACGACAAGCAGTTTGAGCCCGGCTAAAAGAAGCTCCAGTGGATCTCCAAGCAAAAGCGTAAAACGTGGTGAGCTTCCAAATAATTTAACCATTTCATTTGTTTTATATTAACTTATGATTCGTTTAAAAGGGGTACGGTGAACCTCTCGGCAACTTCGACAATTTCCTTGTTATAGACACCTCCCTTGAGTCAGGCTTGTCCGAAGATTATGCCATACCTCCTGACGCGCTCAGTTCTACGTCACTGGAATCAAGCATGCCCAGTCTCTTGATGCGAGTTTCCGGAGAAAGTCCAAAGAAGCAAGAATCTTTGGAAAAGACAGGACATTTGGCGAAACTTGGTGGAAAATTGAAAACTTGGCGTAAGAGATGGTTCGTTTTAAAGAACGGAGTGCTTACTTATTGGAAGAGTCAAAACGACGTGAATAGAAAACCTCAGGGGCAAATTGTATTAGATGAAGTTTGCAGGTAAAAGAAAGAAAAAGAAAAAAAAAAAGAAAATATAAGACGATTTTAATTCACATTACTTTTGTTAACTACGTCGGCACATCTCACGATTTTATTCATTCGAACAGGATAAACAGGGCCGAAGGTGCTGCTACCTTTGAGATAGCTACCGGTAAAAAGACCTACTATCTTACTGCAGATTGCATTGCGACGATGGAAGACTGGATAAGAGTTCTACAGAATGTACAAAGGCGGAACGCTACCAAATTACTTCTCAGTAAGGAAGATAACAAACCCACGATACAGGGGTGGTTGACGAAAGTCAAAAATGGCCATGCTAAGAAGTGCTGGTGCGTTCTCATTGGAAAAATGTTCCTGTATTTTAAGTGCCCTAACGACACGGTAAGCTTTATACGATAATAAAATTCAATTGTCTATATTAATTGTATAATTTAACTTATGTAAATTTCTTTTTTTACAATCTCGTTAGAATCCTATCGGTCAGATAAATATGAGAGACGCCAGAGTGGAGGAAGTGGAACATGTGTCAGACAGCGATAGCGAAGAAAGAGACGCCGAGTGTCCTCACGAGAGAACTATTGGAATTTTTCCAACACATCAAGGTCCTACTTATCTCTTAATGCCTCACAAACAGGATAAAGACAATTGGCTATATCACTTGACGGTCGTCTCCGGTGGTGGACCAAGCGCGGGAACACAGTACGAACAGCTGGTGCAAAGGTTAATGGAGACTGACGGTGATTCTAGCTGTGTACTTTGGAGACATCCTCTTTTGCTTCACACGAAGGAAAATATTACCAGCCCTTTAACTAGTCTGACATCCGAAGCCTTGCAAACAGAAGCTATTAAACTTTTCAAGGTTGATACTAATAATATATCTGGATAGATAGATGATGATGTATCATAAATATTACATTGTACATTTTTTAATACGCAAAACTAACGTCAAACTGTTGTACAGGCTTGTCAGCTGTTTATGTCGGTGGCGGTAGAACAGGCAGGCATTGATTACCACGTGGTTCTGGCACAAAATGCGTTACAGCAATGCCTAGATCAGCCTGAACTTCAATCGGAATTTATATGCGCATTGGTAAAGCAGACAAGTCGTCACACACAACACCGTTTGGGCGTACAGGTAAAAAAGGCCGCCAGACTTGTGTCGCTGGGTACTGCGCGCGTTGTAAGTCCTGCTTATTGTTTAACAAACACTCTTTGCCCTGTACCATTTTTTGACATAGACTGGGATCGTGCGCATTATCAAATATATATATTTATATATTAATATATTATACATATATATATATATATATATATATATATGTATAATATATAAATATATATACACGTTTACTTAGCTCGTACGAATAGCTTTTGTATTGTAAAAGAAAA